>NW_028288580.1:303795-455693 GCF_059628265.1 Tinamus guttatus | reverse complement strand
TAACCAGCCTTTCTAGGGGTATTACTTATGTATGCTGATGGATTATTTCTTTTTCTTTCTTTTTTTTTTTTTTTTTTTTTTTCTTTCCTCTTAATAAACATTGAAATGTTTTGAGTGTCCAGCTGATATGTTGCTTGTTAAAAGGATTCTGCTGAAATTCCATTGATGAAATCTGAGGTTTTCTCAACATTGTTATGTGGAATATTTTCCTCACATTTGAGAATGACCTATCATTCGCCGCCTTTTCTGTCTGAAGTGAAGCCCTACTTCTGGTGTTTGTGAGATCTTTAGATGTTCTGTTACAGGAAGTCTGTGCTACTTTAGTGGAATCCCACTTAATGATTTAGAGGATTCTGACAATGATATTTCATGTGAGCATATCAAAGGAAGAATCCTTTACTTTGCAAAATGTGCTTGTTTTCATAATAATGAAAGAAAGCACAGCTTCCCTTTTCTAATGCTCACTTGCATATTGTTATTTAGAGCATTGGAATATATCTGTGTATGGTCGTAAGCATGTAAGGGAGTGCATGTGTTCTCGGTGTGTAAGCCCTCCGTTGTGAGAGGGAGGATAAAAACAGGGAATTGGTCATAAGCACAAGCACAAGAGAAAAGCTCGTTGTTCTCTTAATTCTCAGTTTTCTTAGCTATTTGCGCTAGATTGAAACGCTCAGGAAATTAATTCCTTATTCGTTATAGGATTTCATACATGTTTTTTTTCAAGGCTTAAGGAATTTTGTCATTACTGTTTTTTGTTTTTAACCTGTAAAAATCTCTGAAGTGACAGTCAACTGCAGGTATATCTGATACCGTATTGTTGTTCTTGAAAAGAAAGTGCATGCAAGAGGGAGGTATAGGAGGTGTGTAAATCATTTAAGGGGGAAAAAATCAAAATTGCAACTTTGAAACAAAGCTCTACCTGACGAGCAGGCAATGTGTTTTCTGAAGCAGAATTCCTGAGTCAGAGATCTAATTACACTTTATTTTAAGGTGATTATTTTCTAATGAGGAGATGATCTATAAAACTGGTGAGTTTTGTTAAGATCTGTTGCTCTCATCTCCTGTAACCTGAGGTGTCATAAGGCATCAAAAATAGACGAGGCCTTTTGAATGTGTCCAAAAGATGCCTTGCTTTGCTGTAACTGCATTTTCAAATGTCTGCTTCTCTCTCCATGTTTACAATTCCTGATGGGCTAAAAAATCCAGCCCTTTCCCCAAACGTTCAGGGAAATTGGACAGAGCCGTTGATTTAGAAGCATTTGTGGAATCATACTTGTATAATAATTTTAATGTTTGATAACCCTTTAATGAGTTTATCCAATTTCTGCCTTTAACAAGCCAGATTTGTGCTGTGTTTGGAAAAAGCATATGTTTTGATAGATTAGATTCTGGATGTAATTAGCTGGACTGTTGACATCTGTTGATATTAGGAAGAGGAGCTAAGTGAGCCAAATTTTGCGCTGTTCTTAATCTCTGCTGAATTGTCAGAGGAAATGTTGTTCCAGGGTAAAGTATGGGCCTTCTAAAGCTTCATAAGGGGCGGGGGGAGGGGGGGGGAAAGAGTGGATCTGCATGAGCTGATGCACTGAAAGAATTTGATTATCGGTCCATGTTTTTTGAAACATTGCGTGATATCTAACTTCGACACTTCATTGAATTTCGGTGTATTTTAGGCTTCAATTTCTGCCTTCAACTTTTTTTTTTTAGTATTACTTTTTAAAGCTATCCACACTCCTCAGTTGATTTTAACACTACAGCATTATAAAATGTCAATTCTTGGGGGTTTTATTTAAATTTTTTAAATTATTGTGTTTTAGGGCGGATATGGAGAGACTTGTGAAGTCTTAATACAATACCATCCTCGACTTTTCCAGACAATAATTCAAATGACACAGAATGAAGATTTACGGGAAAATATGGTAATACATTATTATGTGTTGCATAGCTACAAATCTGTGTTTGAGAGATCTGGTTGTTTAGTATGGGTGTTTTATGTTCTTAACTTATCTTTAGACAAGATAATCTGGGATTAAATGTAGAATTCATTTAATCTAGTGTTAAAATTTTGTGTGCTTAGCAAAATGATCTAGACAGTGTGAGAACTGAAAGGGCAGACCTTGCAAGCTGCCATAAAAATGATGCTAGTGGAGCATTCTAAATAGGTAGTTATTTTGTGTGATGGGGCACGTTTTCCTTCATGCAGGTTCTACCTGCAGATAACTGTTCCAGAATGTGTATTGGGTTTGGACACTTGGAGGGAGCATATTTGCTTTTGGAGCTGATGTGTAAAAGATTGCAACTATTATTGCCATATAAGAAACTGTTGCCAAACCATTCCTTTTCAGTGATTCTCTGTGCCTTGTTTATTTCATTATTGTTGGTTAGTATACTGTAAAGCAAGAGAAAAGTAAAAAAAAAAAAAAAAAAAAAAAAAAAAAAAAAAAAAACCTTGCTTCTTCATTGTTTAGGGAGAAGAAAGTATGGGATGGTTTTATTCTCCTTTCCAAATCCAGTTACTCATGTTTTTTTTTAATATATTACTTGCTTGAAAATAGCTGCAAAGAATTGTGCAGGCCCTAGATGAAAGTGGAGAAAGATCTTTTGGTGTTGTGCGGTGAGATGCTGGCTGCCACTCAGCTTGGTTTGCCAGATTTCTGAAATTTGTGCTATTCTCTGCAAACTTATTGCTTCCATTGTAAGACTGAGTACTCAAAGGTGTGTGTATAGAAACATTGTTTACATTTCTGAGCCTGCCTGGAATTTTACAAGGTAAGATGATGATAGGTGGGAATTCTAGAAGAATGGGGAAGTGGTGTAGAGATTTTCAAGTAAAAGGTAAAGAATGGAAACCACGGAACAAAAAAGACTATAAATGAGAAAACATACTGTTGTAAAAGAAAGATGAAGAACAATTGCACAGATGCTGAAGAGATTAATAAAGTTATAAACATAGGAAATGTTTAGGAAATGTTAAGGAAAAGGTTTGAAGAACTGAAGTTATTTAGCTTAAAGAAGATTTGGGTAAGGAGGAGTTTGTTAGTCATTTTAAATATGTGAAAGGCTACTCAAAAGAGCAAAGAAGTAACATTTACAGTAAATAAGATAAAGGTATTGATAGAGATCCATGAGAAAAACTCTAAAATAGTTAAGAATAGTGAATTATTAAAAGAAATCATGTGGGGAAGCTGTAGAGCCTCCAGAATTGAAGAGATCTAAAAGCAAGCCAAACAAGCTAGTCAAGTCAGTCTGGATCACAGTTATATTTTTTCCTATCTTTGGACAAAGGGTTGGACTAAATGACCTCATGAGATTCATTTTCATCCCACTTTTCAGTAATTCTATGAGAAAGATTACCAAACTCTCTGAAAATGAGTGTGTGATAAGCGAGGAAACAATAGGGATGCATGAAGAGCAGTGTTGCTGAAGAGTTCATTTATTTGAGAAAAAAATATATACATATTTAAACGAGAGAAAAGTATAGAACAAAGGAATTGAAGACAGAGTAGTGTCTGGGCATCGATAGTCTCTAGTCTTTGTGAGCCCAATGATAGCATTAAAAGGGGCAGTAATTATGAGGAATTATTGATTAACTGGATATGACTTTTTTACCTGAAGGAGGGTACTGAAAAAAGCACATGCCATTTACTTTTCAGATGAAAATAGGTTGTGTGAGTTAACACTGTATGGCTAAATATTTGGCATTCTTGGCACTCATAAAATAATTATATCCTATAGTGCATGAACTGACTGTAAAGCACATGCATGTTCTATAAACCTCTATTGGAAAGATGTAATGGAACGTTAGGTTAGACTGGATTTTGGGTAATAGAGAAGCTTGCATTAACATTTCTAGAAAATCACAGGGTGCTAGTAATCTAAGGGCGCTAGTGATCTAAGTCAAGCTTAAGTCACATTATGCAACCCCTTGACATTATGTGATTTCTTTTGTTTCAATGTTCCAGTTACGGCAAGTTCTGGAACACTTGTCTCAGCAGAGTGAAAGCCAGTATCATAAAATCCTAACAAGTCTTGCTGAAGTTGCAACAACAAATGGTCACAAACTGCTGAGGTAAGTGTCAAAAGATCATGCTAACCTACCTCACTATCCACCTACCTGGTGCAACTTAATAGGGTTAAGACTCTAAGCCATCTGTTGTTGACTGCATGCTGGAGTAGATGGGTCTCAAATCTGATTGTGTATGACAGTGCCTGTCCAGATTACTGCCTTCGCAGGGATTTCGGGGGAGAAAGTTGGTGTTCTCCTCCTGCAGCTGCTAGCAAGTAGAAACTTGGATTGTAGGGGAAGAAAAATCCCTTTTTGCCTTTTTTTTTCCTTTCTTTTTTTTTTTCCTTTTGTTCCATGTTTGAGAAAAATTTTGTTACTTCAGGCTTCTCTTATGTTTGTTAGATCTGCTGCCCCATTGTTGTCTGTAAGGACATCTGCATTGCAGCAGACCAAAACTGTATCCAACAGTGTCTCAGCAGCGCTAGTAGCGGTTACTTTGGAAAGCACCTAAAATAAACAAGTGCGTTTTCTTAGCTTTCTTTCCTAGCTTTTTTGGTCTCTGAGGGGCTTCCTATAAAACGCGTCATCTGTCAGTCTACTGAAACATTGAACAGTAGAATTTGTCAGTTTTCCATAGCTAGCATGATTTGTTTTAAGCTTTATGCCTGTTATAAGCTAAGGAAATATTTTCTGGAAGGACTAAAGAGCATGTAAGCATAATAGAAGTTCCATAGTAAAACATCCTGGATTTTTCTGGGGGGGAAAAGTGAAGGTGAAGAGATCGTTCTATATCTGGAGAGGGTGCTAAAGTTTATCCCACCAGGAAAGAGTTTAAGGGTTACTTTGTGTGTGAACATTGTCAGCAGTAGTGGGAGCTGTATTAGATCATGTGAGGCAATATTTGTTTCTATTTCAGTATCTTCAAGGATAAATTAAATTGGTTGCTTTGTGTTTAGATTTGATTTATTGATATTCCATTATATGTAGCAATGTCAAGTTTCCTCAGTAAAGTTCTTGAAACATGTATATGTGAACTTGTGCTGTCTCTGAATCTGAGCTGGTCTTTATTTACGTATTTCCAAGTGTGGATTAACTAGCTCAGGCTAGAGACAAGCTGGAAGCTTTGCACTGTGTTGGATGGGAAGGCACTTAACAGAGACACCTCTAGCTGGAGCTCCTTACTGGCCCACTTATATTTGATACTTTGTAGTATGTCTCAAAGAAAATGGGCTTATTTTCTTTTCCATTAAAAGATGCAATTTTGTAAAAACTGCATTCCTGATTATCCTCATTCTGTTCTGTGTTGGAGGATTCAACCTGTGCTTCAGCTAAGTATTTCTTAATTATTTTGCTATTAGCATAATGATAATGAAGGTAGTACTCGGTGGATGGGCCTCTTTCTGCCCTTTCCCTCTTCCTGTAAGTAATAGTATGTGCGTGCTGCATGACAGTCTCAACCAGAAAGATAATTTTGTGTGTGATAATTGCCGGCCAATTGTTCTTTGTTTTTTAGATCCCAAGTTCCTAAAATATTTTTGTAATACTTACAGCAGGTAGTCTGGAGTGCCAGTAGACTATTGGATGAGGAGGATCTTGCTTTTTAGTGTTAGACTCAGTTGAATATTTCCTTTTGCCAAGAAATAATTCTAATTTGACATAATTTAGGTTTGCTGGTTTAGGTTTGATTTAGCTGTGTGCTTATAAATATGCCGGTAAAAGGATCAGGAAACTATTAAATGCACTTGAACCTTCTTCAGTTTATGAATGTCATGGGGAGAACACTTGCTGAGAGATGCTAAAACTCAGTGTAAGCATTTTTTCCAATGCTTGTCTTGTGTTCATAGACCCCATTTGTGTATAAGATTTTTCCAAATTCTAATTTATAGCTGTGACCAGTGCTCTGGTGAATATAAATACTTTTGAACTAGATAGTGCAAGTTTCCTGATTGGCAGGGGCGGGGGAGACTTTAATATTCTTGTTTTTTGCACTGTTGACTCTCTGTACTGCTTTGTTATCCAGACTTAATCAAATATTCTCTGGTCAAAATGTAAATAATAAGATGATGTATTCTGTGTATCGGTTTGGTAAAATGCTTTTAGTGTGTGTTTATTTTTATTAACACCTCTCCGGCAGTCATTAAAATGCTGTAAGCAAGTAAGTTATTTTCTTTACCCTTTATGTCCCCTTTACCATAGCAGGGGCAAAGTGATGATAAAGATATTGTGGTATTACAAATAGTCCCAGGAACAATTCAGCAGTAAGTATTATACATACCTGATGTTAGAAAATAATGATGCCATTTAAATTTTTCTAAAGGCGCTATGTTTGTGGTATTTATATTTTGGGAGATCTAAGATGCTTCTGCAAATTTGCCTGTAGGAGAAAGAGGAAGGAGCACTATTCAGAAGCAGAATTCTGTGATCTGGTCTCTGTAGACCGAAACTAGCTCTTTTATAGATTTGTGAATTAACAATTTGCATCTCATCAGAGTCCTACAGCATCTTCTGTGGTATCTGTTTTCTGGTATATGCTAATCATATAATTAAGTATACTTTTAAACTTACAAATATTTTAAGGATAGAATTGGATATATACTCACTGATTGAGTTTTGTACAACAAGCATTTTTTTCTGTGTTCAAACCGTAGAATTTTTACTGCTTGTCTAAGGAAAATAAAGTAAGTTGAACTTGAGATGGTTCTGATTGTGCATTAACACATAGGCATTTTCAATTCTGCGCTGTACTCATGCTGTAGGAATTCTTAGAGGTCAGCGTTGTCTAGCCCATCTAAAAAGGTGTAATTTTTTAAATTATCGATAAATAAAACTTACTGGTGCTGTTATGTAGTATCATTGAGATTGTTTTTCTTAAGTAGAAACAGTGCCACTTTTATCATCCTCATCTCTGACCTGACTGAGGCAGGTAGGGAGCCATTTGGGATAATAGGTGATGTGGCAGAATATCTAGCTGCTCAGGGCAATTTGAGCAGTGACCTGAAAGCTGCTCTCTGTTTTGGACTGAAAAACGTTTCCAACTGACTGTCCAAATTTACGTTTCATATATTAGGGTCCTTGTAGTAATAAATCCTGTTTCAGACTTATGGGTCGTAGGAAGTGTACATATGCATAAAACCAAATCAAGTATTGTGCAAGGTCTGGAATTTGCCATTTCGTTTAACTTTCTATTCAAATTATGAGTAGATGTTAATAAAAGCGTAGTGTTTGTTCGACTTTCTGGGCTGGTGGAGGGAATAAAAGTTCAAATTTACTAGTGTTAAAACTTCTAGTTGTTTATTTATCAGCATGCAAATCCGACCCTATCATTAGTTTGTTTACTCCTTGACATACCAAATTGTTTCATCTGGAAAACAAACTTAAATATTCAATTTTCTTCCCCCAGCTTGTCAAGTAATTATGAAGCTCAAATGAAGAGTCTCTTAAGGATCGTGAGGATATTTTGTCATGTCTTTCGCATTGGCCCATCCTCTCCCAGTAATGGAAATGACATGGGCTACAATGGAAATAAAACTCCAAGAAGTCAGGTGTTCAAGGTCAGAAAAGTATATGATGTTGTTAGGAAGATAGACGTTAAAGAGATGAATTTCACAAAGCATGCATTCATTAATCAGACATCTCATGAACAGGAAGTAAGTTTGGTTGATGTCCCTATCCCTTCTTAAGTTAAGTCTACCTCTTTTCTTCTCTTTATTTTTTTCCACTAGAATCATTTAACTGCTGACGCACATCTCATAATTTTATTTCTGTTTATTTCTTGTTTAATTTATTGTTTATTAGATACTTGAAGATTTAGTTACGCAGTTATTTTTCCATAAACTTTGCTTTTATTCTTAATTTTACATTTAATAGTTCAGGAAGCTCAAAATGTGTTAATAGTAAGCAGTAGGATAGATTGTATTAATGTAACTTAAAAATCATATTTAGAGGTTGATTGGTAGTTCTTATGATTCAGTTTTATCTTTATTCATAAGACGGATAGAAATAATTGAATTTTTAATCTGTTTATTGTTCGCACTTTGATTGTGAAGTTTTTTTTCCCCAGATTCTTTCATCTGATTACTAAATACTTTAAAACTTACCAATTTACTACTACGTTCAGAAGTGTATTCATTTATAGATGCCTTCTAGCACTTGCTTTAGGTGCTAGCTATTTACGTGCTTAATTTCTGGAAGTTTATTTTATGTCTTCGTGAGGAGTACCTAAATAGCATGAACTGTAGCCTGTCTGCTTTCATTATCTTACACAGAAGGATTCATATCTCAAAAGGTATATGTCAGTAATTACATGACATGCATTTTCCTTAATAGCATTTTTTGCAACACTGAAAATGGTCTGTTTTCAAATAATGCATTTATTTGGTGATTTGGTGTGTTCATCGGATTATCACTAATTAATTTTAAGATAGAGCTACACTGATAAAGTTCATGTAAGGTGATACTGTCATTACGTAATTACAACTGTAGAGGTAGATATAGCTGTATATAGGTAGATTTTATTATTTATTAATTTTTATTCAAGAAAACAAGCACATTTTTTTTTCTCATAGAAAAATCGCTAAAACATGCCAGGTTAGGTAACAAGTAAATGCTCAGCATGTTTAATAAAGGCAAATCTATGGTGGGACAGTTGTACAAGCAGTCTGTTATAGTTTATTGTCCAGGCTTCAGGAGGAGCAGATTTCATCTCTGTACTTTTAGTTTTCACTTATCACTCCAAAACAGCAAAAAGCCAGGTGTCATGATTTTCAACTCTGTATCATTTCACATTTCACTAAAAATGACAATTATTGAACTGCAGTTTGCAAAACAAGCAGTATTTTGGGTAAGTCACTTAGCTGTCTGGCCATACTACTTTGTGTGCTGAAAAATTGTTTCTTAATTTGGTATGGAGTTAACTCTAGTGCAGAAGGCTTGTATTGCACAGTTGACCTTGTCCCAGAAAAATATCAGTAATCTTAACCGTATAAAAACAATGTTTATGGTTTTTAATAAACAAGCAAAATATATACTGCTGTTATACTAGCTAAAATTTTGGGGCTGGCTTTAAGCTTATTATTGTTGTTGCTTTTTTTAATGAATATATTTATTTGGGGAGTCTAAAAATTGAGGCAGAAGTTCCTCCAGTGTTTTCTCCTGTGATATTTTTTAAAGTCATTCAAATTTCTGAGTCTTAAATATAAGCCTAGACTTACTGGCAGGCTTACTGGCAGTGGGGCACACTGGTTTGGTCAGAATAATTTGTTCTTACCTGGATTTACAATAACTGGAAAGTGGGGGATTAGACATAACACTGAGTCCATTGGATGACTTTACATTCCTTTCTTTTCATCTTTCCTTTTCCTTTTGCTTTTTGTCTCTTTCTTGAAATACGGTGGTATTAAAAGGGAGACAAGAATCCCAACTATATCACTAGGTTATTACAGTGTTATGGAGGCTACTTGAAGACCTTGCTTCATTGTTCAGTACTGATACTTTAACCTAGGGTAAAAGGATTTTTTTTTATTTAATTAAAAGAAGTAGCAGCAGGTGCTGTGGGACATTTGGACATTCACGTCAGTGGACCTGAACTCTGTTGTTTTTTTGATGCAAACTGTGTAACTTCTAAGTACAAATGACTAAAGAAACCATAGGTGATTGTTCAAAACAAATTTTTAATCCATATTTAAAAAAAAATCATTATGGAGCTTTTTTCATGAAAGCTAAAGACTTTGAACTTTCTGATTTTCAATACTGAAAGCTCTGTGGGAAAGTACCTTTAAAATGGATTTTGCCACTGGTCGTAGAATTCAGTTATAGGGATAAATCTCCAAGGTAATCTGAATTTTGCTACAGTTTTTATGAAGGAAAAGTCTTTCATGGTGCTGGATCATGAGCCACATCAGACTTTCCTTGAGCTCTTTCCTGAGCACCAGAAAGTGTAATGCAAATGACGCAAATGACCTTACCTTTCTGCCTGTCTTGACAAACGAAGACCTCTAGATATGGTCCTACTTAAGTATGTAGGAAGCTAATTTGTTGTTCAATACAGGCTTCTTTCAGGAATCATCTTAGAATCTTTGGGCAGGTTTGGGGCGATGGCAAAAAATTCTGGTGATCTTGTGAAGTATGCAGTGGAACATTAGCCAAACTGTAATGCATAGTTCTCTCTTTCAATCTGAACACACTCCTCTTAGGTTGTATTGTACTCAGCCTGGAAATATTTGAAAATGTGCCTACATCTTGATCAGGTTATTGAAGAATTCAATCTCTGACTGGACAAGAAAATGACATATCTGCTTTTCTGAAGTCCCATCTATGTAATTCATTGCAGGCCTTTTCAATTTGGGCCTGTCTAGATGTCTTAAAGTAGCATTATTAGCAAATTAAAACATACTTTGATATACCGGTCTTGTTAGAAACAAAATAGCCATTGAATTTGTAGACCAAACTTAGGGGAGAAAGAAAAACCTACTGCAACTCAAATGAAATTATTCTCCTTGTGTTGAATAAGATTAGGAAAGCATATTGCAAAATCACCTTCAATTGAAAAAGTATGGACGCCTATGTTTTCCTCTCGTTGCCAGTACTCTTCACTTCTAGAATCAAGTTGACTTGTCTGCTGTGACAGAACCTCTTTATGGACTGGTGATCCAAATTTTAAGATCTATTTATCTGTCACCTGATTTTGCTCCAATGTGGCAGTTTGAATATGGGTTTTGTCTTCAGTGTCTTGATTTTTAGGCCAGTAAAGAGAAGGCTGTTGCATGTCTAAGTTATTAGATTTGAGACATTAGGTATGCAGCTGCAGAAGAGTTGTACTTGATCAGACCCTGATGTGCAGTCCCCAAAAATGTTTTCTGAAGCAAGATTGAGTGGAAGCTTGTATTTCATATGCGCTTCATGATAAGAATCAAGAGAAGAATGCTGACATACAGGTTTTTTTTGGGGGGGGGGGAGAGCGGGGGGAAGTTCCTAATGATTTGATTGAATATGTCCATACAGAAATGAAAAAGGCTAATTGTAGAGATAGGTGTAAAATGCTGACAGCCATGGATAAAGGTGGGGGGCAGTATGGAGAGAGGTTCTTATGGCGCTATGCAGAGAGACTTTATGCTCTGAAGGTGGACTGGAAATAAAGCAAGTGAAATATTCAAGTCACTAGGCTTGACTACACTTGGGAGTGAATTTGTAATAAGGATCTGCGGAGTTCTAGTTTTAGCAAAAGAAGTTGGATATCAGAGTCCTGAAGGACTTGCAAAGCCTGTGGGGGAAATTAAGGGTAAGACCCTAGAAATCAGTAGAAAAAGCATCTTGCAGGCTAAGCAATGAAAGTGTTGGGAGAAGAAAACTATTGGAGAGGTGAGGATATTCTGCTAAATAACTACCAAACTTTTTTTTCTTGTAAAGTTGTATGTATGAACACAGCTGCATTTTCATTCTTCCATATGTTCAATAAATCTTATTTTCCATTAGAATGCTTGTTTTTTACATTGTATTTTGTGGTGAAGACCTGGCAGGTGGTTCTTGGAAAGAAGCCAAGTGCTTGATCTTGTATGGCAGACATTTAAGCAGAAAATGCTGCCTGTGCTGGAGGTGTTCAGAGTACCATCTAGAGAAATGTGGGCAGTAGAAGCCCAAGGCTTTTTTTTTTTTTTCTTCCCCCCCCCACTTTTTTAAAATTAAAAAACTAGGAAGCACTGGAGTATTTGGACAAGTAAATGTCAGCAGATATTCTGAATGCCCAGTGTTTGCCTGTTGAGAGCATATGGCTGCTAGGTGTCACAGATGACGCAGGCTTACATTATTGTATGCTGAAAAAAGCTCTCAATCTTTAAAGGCAGCTTTAGAAATTGAGAATGTAATTTTTAGAATCTACTGGTCTTTAAATGCTTTAATTGATGAAAGGTGTTAATGGAACAGTAATATATCGGCAAGGAAATGCATTAGATGTTCACATTTTGGAATGTAAAAATCATAATAAAAACGTTTATCAATTTTACCTCCCAGTCGAATAAGCATCCCTGTATTCATTAGAGGTACTAATATGAAATGTCCCCTTAAACTTCTTTAGAGAACCATGTGGTCAGTCCTCATGTTTTTTGAAATACTCCTGGGAAAGCAACAGATTTTCAGTCCTTTCTCTCCATTCTAGCAAGCCTTCACCTGAGAGCAAATGCATAACGATAGAGTTGTGCCAAATTTTGTTGTGTTTACTACTTCAGTGTTCTGCTTTTGCTAAACGGTTTTGTCTTTAGTCCATATGCTACTTGATTGTTTTCCTACTATATGAAAACTTATCTTCATGTACTCTCTGGCTGCAAGTAAAGATTTTTTTTTTTTTTTTGAGTATGTGATTCCTTTCTCTAACATGACTTCTAAAGTATTATTGAAATACCAATATGCATGATACTTATTTTCCTTTATATTAATGATGTGATAATTCTCTCTAATGTAAATCTATCCCTTTTTTCTGTCTTGCATGCTTTTGTTTTAGCCGCTGGAGCTGCTCTGGCACTCCTTAGATGAATGGCTGGTCCTGATAGCCACAGAACTCATGAAAAACAAAAGGGACTCTGCCAACATTACTTCCATTTTGCTGAAGCAGAAGGGACCAGATCACCGGGATGCTGCTCCCACTCCTTCCTTTGCCGCTGCAGGAGCTGAGAGCAGCAAGGAGCTACCTGCTGACAGTGGGGATTCAGAAGCATTCGATGCTGCCGGGAAGCAGGAGGCCTGTGCTGATTGCCAGGACGTTGTCTCCATGACAGCCAACAGGCTAAGTGCTGTCATTCAGGCCTTCTATATGTGCTGCTCCTGTCAGATGCCTCAGGGGTAAGGAGGATCCTGCTTATTACCTAAACTCCTGTATTTTTAAAAGCATATATGCTTTCTTGGAAGAATGTCGGTGCTGACTAGATGAAATTAATGGCTGTCTGGGGAATTCTTTCTAATGCTTTCACTAGTGCAATTATTTGAATGGTTTCCTTTCCTGCTCTAATAGCACCTCCAAACAACAGAGCAGATTTTCCGTAGTGCTAATGCCTGTGACCATAACTGCAAGGAGACAGACTTCATATTGAATGTTTAATGGCTTTTTTAATCTTGTGGGATACTTGGAGGAAATGTCCTTTTGATGTTGAAATTTGGCCATTTCTGCTGTTGGTTCATCATGTGAAATTATTTCCAAATTTAACATGATTATCTGAAAATAGTTATAACAGCTCAGAAAAGAAGATGGGAATTTGTAAAATGGACAGCTGGAGCAATGCTCATTTGGCTGTGCTGCAGAGGATTCTAATGAGAAGCCTTTCACCTCAAAGTAACACCTCGCTGGAATTTTGCCCGAGTTTGGCAGACATTACTTTGTGTGGAACCGATGCTACAATTTACATTTTGTTATCTTCTGTATTGGTTTAAAAAGAATGGGTGTCCCTCTGAGCTCATCTGTCCAGAATAGTCAGGGGTAATACTTGCCAGGTGAACTTGCTTGGTATGCTGTGAGTAAAACATGGAATTGCTGTGAACTATAAAGCTGCCCTTGCAGGGAGAGGATCCTTTGACCCTCTTGAGTTGAGGATTAGGCAAGTGTGGTGCAATGATCAAGTCCCTGAGGAATCTTGAAATTCAGGCAATATTCTACTTACTTTGCTGTGAAACAACTCGCTTGGTTAGTCCGGCTCCTGGAAGGCTTTTTCTTTCTCTGCTAAGCCTTCTGAGAAGAAACAGCTTTCAAACCAGCAAGTATTATTTGTCTGGGTTACTCCAGACAATCCGCTCCCTGCAGATGTTCTGGAGATCAGCACATTCAACAAGCACCTATGCACTTGGACTTTTAATTTCACCCACCAGGAATAAGGAGCTCCAGCTTAGCTATTGTCTTGGAAATCTCCATCAAACCCAGTTAGGATAAACATCCAAACAAACAGCAAAAAAGTGAAGTGCATTTTTTTTTCTCTTTTTATCTTATGTTCTTATATATATGTTCTTACTTTCATAGCATTTTACAAAAAAAATTAAATGTAATTTAAACTCTTTTGAATTTCATTAAACAAAAACATCTTATATTTTCCTTCAAACAGGATGACCTCGCCTCGTTTTATAGAATTTGTCTGTAAACATGATGATGTCCTTAAGTGCTTTGTTAACCGGTAAGCTTCAAGGAATGTGTATATGTGAATAATAATCCAAACCCTTTTTTCTTTTTTTCTTTTTTTTTTTTTTTTTTCTTTCTGAGATATATTTTTAGGTTATTGCCTTTACAGATGTGTCATACACATTAATAGTCTTGTCAAATCAAGGGGATGTATTTTAATGATTCAGAGATGAGGCTTAAGCGGACTGTTCGGCATATATAAGCAAACTTTTTGTGAACTTTTGTGAACAAAACTTGTTCACAGATCAACAGAATAATATTCGTGACAGATTTTTTTTTCCTCATCTTTGCTGAAAATAGAATCTTCCAGTTTGAGGCATATTAAAATTTTCCTTCTTCATGTGTGTTATACATAATGATTTTTTTAAAAGTCTAAACCATCTTTGTATACTTGACTGCCTCCAGAGTGCCTCTGGAATGGCCAGATGCTCATCCTCTTCTGTCTGGAGAGACATATTTCATGTACAAAGGATGGTGTAGTATCAGTCATTGGAAACAGAAGTTAGGAAAACATTACAAAGCTAAAAGTATCCTTTGGTAAAGTTCCGAGTAATTAAATTGTCTCTTCACATAGGCTGGGTATATCATGAAGCATTATGTGATCTGTGACTGTTAGACATCTAATGTAAAATATTTTTCTTTCAGAAACCCCAAAATAATTTTTGATCATTTTCATTTTCTTCTTGAGTGTCCTGAACTAATGTCCAGATTTATGCACATCATAAAAGCACAGGTAAATGTTAAGAAATGCTTATTTAAAAATTCTGTAAATATAAAGAGGGCATTTTAAAAAAGCCCATTTAGGTAAGACAGAAGGGCTAAGTGTGACCTCCATTGATTCTGAATCTGAGATGTTGAAAGACTTGGATCATCAGTTAAACAGACAAGGCAGCAAGAGTTTTGTATTTTAAGTCTTTTCAACTCATGTAAAAGTCCATTTTCGTTTATGAAAGACTTAAGTATAAGACTTGACTTCAACTTTCCATTAAAGAATGTGACTTTCTATTATTAGAACTGTTTGTACATATACAATAGATTCAACTCTTAATTTAAATTATCCTTTTTCTTAATTGACTTGTTCTGAGACAAACTGGAGTGCAGGTACACTGTTATCAACGTGATTTCACCATAACTGAATTAGTGACAGCTCCTTCATGCAATATCATACTGTCATGTTATCCCTAGCTCCGTTTCTTACCATTTCCTCCTTTTTTTTTTTCTTTTCCTATGCAAAACAATTCTGATGTTTTGCATAACTTAAGCTCACTTCTCAATTTAACACAAAACTCAAGTGAAGAGTTGTTCTAGGTAAAGCCACTGTAGAGAAAAGTCCTTAGCCTGTTGCTCTCAGTTTCCTGTAACGAAGTGGAAAATTAGCAAACAAAAAACTCATTATGAAAGTTCGTTGTTTTGCCTAACACTCTAGCATTATAGTGACTTATTTATCTTCCTCCTCCCCGCCCAGCAGTAAGATTTTTTTTTTTGTGCTATTTTTCCCCTGTGTTCCAAAGTTTAATCTTTTCTGTATGACTGATGGTCCAGTCTTTTTGTCCCATATTCAGCAAGCAATCAAGGTCTAGGCTTTTCCTCTTCCCAAAACACGAGGTAGCCTTTTAAGTCAGCACAGAGTACATCTTTGTACATCTCAGAATGCAGTGAGACACGTGTGTAATCGTTTTGCAGACATACCTGAAAAACAAGATGAGAATAATCTAGTTGTGTGCATCTGTATAAATAAATGATACAAACTGGTTAAAGCTAGGTTTCTGTAGATCAGGTAGGATTGAATGTGAGCTAAAAGTCTGACTAACATGCCATAACATAAAGTAGGACAAAGCAGATGTTTTAAATACATATTTAGATGCTAATTTTATAGTAAATCTCTTTCAGTTTAGGGAGTACCTGTTATAGTCAGATATGACTGGTTATGAAACTGCATAAAGGATAAGCAAATTCTGATTTTAAGTGGTAACATGGAGAAGATCTCCAAAGAAAACTTTAATCATTAGAAATCTCTACGTTTTTGAACTTGTGAGCAAGCTAATTGGTTGCAAATATGTTCAATTGTCAGGGTCCAGAAACGTAATGTTAGATTGATACTTCAAATTGTGCTTTATGTGCTTGTAATAATGATATTTGTGCTTAATTGTCTTTCTTTTCTTTTTGCGAAGTCTTTGTAAAATTTATGGCTTATTGTCAATTCATTACTTTTTCTAGAACTCCTCCCTGGATTTTAATATTTAAAGTGTCTGGCTTATTACCAGCTTCAAAATTGATTAATATACTACAAATGTTTTACTGCTTGTTTTGTAGCCATTTAAAGATCGCTGTGAATGGTTCTATGAACATCTACATTCAGGACAGCCAGATTCAGACATGGTGCACAGGCCTGTCAATGAAAATGACATCCTTTTGGTTCATAGAGGTATTGCATTATGAAGAAAATAATACATTCTTGAAATGCATACTCTTATTAAGACAATAAATGAAAATACTAATTTAATTGCTGCTTCATGTTTAGATTCTATTTTTAGGAGTAGCTGTGAAGTTGTGTCCAAAGCAAATTGTGCCAAACTAAAGCAGGGGATTGCTGTCCGATTCCATGGAGAAGAAGGCATGGTGGGTAAAAACACACTTTGTCATTTAATGCTGATGATATGCAGGATAACAATTCAATATTTCACAGATATCATTCCAAATTAAATCCTGATGTTAAAAGAACGCTTCACTAAGAAGTGTGTGGTTGTATGTCCAGTGGAGGTTCTGTGTACTAATATTTTGTTTTATTCTTTCAATATGCAGGGACAAGGTGTGGTGCGTGAGTGGTTTGATATCTTATCCAGTGAAATAGTTAATCCCGATTATGCCTTATTTACCCAGTCAGCTGATGGTATGTCTCTGTCTCGTTTTTATAAATTTGAAATGGTTGTTTTATGAAAGTATTTTCATAGTCTAAGAAAAAAAAGTCACTTGATTCAGAATGCAAGATTGTTAGTTTTTTTAATAGAAAAAATGAAAAGTATTTTTGTAAGTAAATAAATGATCTATTCAACATACATTTTTATGCAAATTATATATATATATATTTCATTTGAAGTTCAGTTAATTTTGCCCTCTGTTTTGTTAGAGAATTGTTGGTTTTAGTGTGCCCATGCTGTTTCTAACCAATATTTTTTATCACTTTGACACTGTATAGAAAGTGCAATTTTTTTCATGCTGAGTAGTAGGAATAAAATAGTTTTAAGCTGTATTAAGGGCAAGATGGAATCTGTTCAAACAACTCTCCTGCCCTCCCGCCCTCCAAACAGACATCCAAAACCACTTGATGCATTCCTTCTGAGTAGAGCATATTAACTGAATGCATGACAAAGTAACTTGTGCAGAACTTAGCTCTGAAATTGTTAGTCTTATAGTGTAAAATATGTTTAATAATAATGATATAAATAATGATATAAAGAAGCTTCTTATTCTCACAGTCCACTGTTACTTAATATTGGGTCTCAACTTTATTTGCATCTATGTTTTG
The DNA here is from genome assembly GCF_059628265.1 of Tinamus guttatus. Taxonomy (NCBI): domain Eukaryota; kingdom Metazoa; phylum Chordata; class Aves; order Tinamiformes; family Tinamidae; genus Tinamus; species Tinamus guttatus. The sequence goes on along the minus strand of NW_028288580.1, from coordinate 438,011 downwards.
GGCATGTGTATTCAGAGGACTTTACGGATGGCCTGTAACAAATATATTTTACTTTCATAAAACATATGCTTTACTAGGAAAATGCAGACTTCTGTAAAGGATAAAATTATGATTTTCTTTGAACAGAATAAGTTGTAATAATGGATATAGCTATAATAGGATGGTTATGTGATATAGAGTCAAATAGGTTCTGAATAATTCCACATTTCAGATGTTAGTCTAGATTGAGTGCTTTTATTATTGATAGTAAAAATAATAGAAGTAGGACTTTCTAGAGCTTGTGCTCATTTATGTATTCTGTAGGAGTTACCGTTCTTTCATCTAATAAAAGATATTGAACAAAAACTTTGCCAAAAGGTCAAGAATGAAATCAGAAATGAGTCAGAAATGTCATCACTGCAAGAATAAAATTACTAAAATAAGCTATAAAAGATATCAGGAACATGGAACCTGTTTACCTTTTGTCTCCTGTAGTGTCAGAATGTGATGCAACACATGGAAGAAGATTGTACCCTTTTATTTCCTATAGACTGTTTTCCATGGTTTCAGGTGTTTAGAGTACTTAACAAATATGAATGTCACTGTTTAAAAAAGGAAAAAAAAAATAGAACATATAGTAGTGAGGGTTATAATTTCCTGTTTTGTAGGAACAACTTTCCAGCCAAACAGCAATTCTTCTGTAAATCCAGATCATTTGAACTACTTCAGGTTTGCTGGCCAGATCCTGGGGTTAGCTCTGAATCACAGGCAGTTGGTGAACATCTATTTCACAAGGTCATTCTACAAACATATTCTTGGTACGGTTTTATTAAAATTTTGTTTAGTTCTCTGAACAATGTAATCTATTAGTTACTGGAATGTTTTGGCCAGTGATTCTTTTTCCTTTGTGTATGTTGAAATTGAACGAGAATCTTTGAAAAGAAGCATCAGAGTTGCAGCATAATATGGCAGTAATTGCTATTTCAGTTTAAGCATCTCTAAAAATGTTATAAAATACAGAAATACATTAGCAAAGGTATATAAGAATTTTATACTTTTAGGAACTTTTAAGAAAAGTAGCTAATCTTTCAATTTATATGTCAAACTTCATTTTTTTTTTGTTTTGTTTTTTAAAGCACCTTTCTAAAGCACAACCATATAATTTAGGAGACTTTAATCCTTAGTGTTGTTTATTTAACTGAGAATGTCTGAAAGGCAGACTAGTATGGCAAATTCTATTCTGTTTTAATGCTACTCCTTAATCATCTTTGGAAGCAGAAAGTCTTTCCTCTTCCCAAGAAGCACTTTCTTTAGGACCTAGCAGGGCTCTCCGGGGATTCTCATTCTGTTTTAATGTAACCATTCTGTCTATCTGCAGTCTTTCAGTGATGTTTGCTGAGTCTTCATTAAATGAGCTCTTAAATTCAAATTTAATATGTCACCTTTCTGAAGGTGTTCAGGCCTTAATGCTGTCACAGACATGTTGATGATACTGATAGACATAGTTGTCTTTGTCAACGTCTTACGTGAGCCTGGGAATGCATTTAAATTCTGTTCCTTAAAACTGTCCTCTGCTGTTGGGCAGTGACTGGACTAGGATTCCTTTAGCTCTGTACTGGAAGAGAAACAGTGGAGGATAGGCAGGCTGAAACAACATCACCTTGGCCATGTCACAGAAGCTTCCTTAGTCATTGATCTTAACATAGAAAAGGTATCAAAATATACATCTCTTGTTCTTATATTCTCAGTTGTTCAACCTATTCTTATATTCTCAGTTTAAAGATGTCTTCCACTTTTGAATTTTTGGGCTGTCTGGAGTTCATTTCAGGTTACTGTGTTTGTTCTTTTTGTTCATATCCAGATGTCTAGAGAATAGTTTTGCTATGTGAAAATTTGGTGTAACATGCAAACAGGCGATTGGCAAGTGAAAGGAAAGATGGCCTCTCTTCTGATGGAATATATACATGTATTTCACACATACATGAGATACATATATGGATGCATATATTTCATGTGGATATCCATATATACTTTCATGGCTATTACAGACTGAGCAGCCGTATGTAGTCTCTATTAGCAAGAGGTTATGAAGAGGGATTGGTAAGGTCTTATTGCTTTGGTTAACAGGCATTTGAAACTCAAGAGGGTTGTGCACATTCAGTTTCTTTAAGTTCAAAACGTTCATCATTTTTTGTTATCTCTTCTAATTTCTCCAGTCTTCAGAGCCTGGTAACACTTCTGCTTTCTGACGTAGTTGCTCTTTCTTCCTCCATTGCAATGATTTATTTAAGCTTTTCTAAGGTCTCTTCCCTCAGCTTTGTTTATCTCCTCTGTTCTTGCTTAAGGAATTTGTTTCACAGCAGCAGCTTCTCCTGAGGGTTTTTTGTGCTTATTTTACTTTATTTTGTTTCAGTTTGAGCCAGGGATTATGCTAATTGTTTTTCATTCCAAATACAGATTAGCACGTTACAGACAAAATAGAGATTCCCTTCAGCTACTCAAGAGGCCTTATGTGATAGAGTATAAAAACTCCATTTGGATCCTGAGGCTGTTCCCTTCCTTTGCTTTTTCACGTTCCTTGTTTTTTCCTAGACTTTCCTGTTAATGTTGGCACTGAATCCACCAATTGTGCTAAAACTTCCTGTATCTGTCAAATAGTGAACCTCTTTCAAAGGAACTCTTCTCTTTGGTCAACATACCTGAAGTGCCGTAATTAGAAGCTGGAAACCCTAATGAACAGCTTTGGCCACTTTTTTGAAACTTGGTGGGTACATCACCTTTATCTGCTGTGATGAACTGAGATTATTTCTGTAACAAAATTAGGTAGAGAAGATCACTAACTTTTTTTTTTTTTTTTTAAGTAATAATCCAACTAGCACCTAGTATACCTTAAAACACATTAGGTATATAGTTACCATGATTTATTTTTGTCCTATTAAATCAAACATTCCAGAGTTCCTTTTGCTTGTTAGATCTGCACTCTTATTATGAATACAGAAATATAATCAAAGCAAGGCTTCTTATTTTATTTTTCTCAAACTGCCTGTTTGTCTGTCTTCTGTTTAAGCAGAGGAAGAGCGTTCCTCACTGGTGCTCTTATCCACTTACTCTGTAGTTGTCCTGAGGAGCCATTGCCTGGGAAGGGAATGCAAATAGGTGGTTTCTGCACTTGGCCAGAGGAGATGAATCTAGCAACTGCATATCCTTCAATCTCTTTAAATGATTTTCAAGTTCATTTTGGTAAAACACAATTTATGTACATCTCTTTTTCCCAATGAGAGCAAATATGAATTAAAAGATAATGACTGGAGAGTAGAAGAAATATAAGTAAAAAAAAAAATTCTTGTGTTTGCATATATTATAAAGCCTCTTTAGAGGGAAGAGATGTTGAATAGCAAAATAAGATATTTCTGTTTCTAAAAGCTATATAGAAAACAGATTTTTTTGAGATTTGTTTAACATTGAGTATACAGATACGTTCTTTCACTGAAATCTATTATTGTCATAAAAATCTGCAACCTGTTGTGGTGTAATGGTTAACTTGTTGGTTAACGTTGTTTTAGTGTGTTGGGGGCACATGCACAAAGTATACTTTGTTCTTTGATATTTCTAAAATAGAGTAAGTAGTAGAATTCTGCTTTAATGAATGGTGAATGAATCTTTTCCCTTTTCTATTGCTGCATTATTCACGTTCATCTCTAGAGGGCAATCTTCTACCACGTATTAAGTTGGAACCCTTTTTAGCTTTATCCAATTTGTTCTATTTTTTTTCCTCAGGTATACCAGTAAATTATCAGGATGTAGCATCTATTGATCCAGAATATGCAAAGAACTTGCAGTGGATTTTAGATAATGATATCAGTGATTTGGGCTTAGAACTGACTTTCTCTGTTGAAACTGATGTGTTTGGAGCAATGGAAGAGGTGCCACTGAAGCCAGGGGGTGCAAGTATACTTGTTACACAGGATAACAAAGTGAGTATACAGGTTTATTCCGAAGTTGGTAGTATAAGAAAAGCAATTGGATGCCTTTCTGAATAACTGATAGCATAAACTATAGGCCGTTTTAAAGGAAACATACAAAAGAAAACAAAAAGTTCTCAACACTGTTAATTCTTTGTTTAGGATAACATGTTATAAAAGTGGTATTGTTATTAAAAATCTCTATAAATAAAGTTTCCAAGTTTGAGGTCTCTTTTCTGTCAGAATAATTGGAAGGAAAATAAGATCAAATTTTAAAAAAGAGTTAATTTTGGAAGTTGCAAATATTGGGGAAGGTATAGCTGTAGCTTGTCAAAATTATCAAAAATAGAGTTGCGGGTAACTCTGCAAAGTGTGTTACCCCCTAAGGCAATCTGGGACACTACTGGATTGCTCTGCAGTAACACATGGAACCAGTGACTGAATAAATGGGTACATGTTCTCACTTTTCATGCAACTGCATGTTTTCATGTAGTTACAGTCTGAAAATCAGATTCACGTAGTTTAACAGTGCATATTATTTTCTTTTTAGTAAATAAAACACATTCATTTGAAAAGAGTGGAGAGGCAGTGGAGAGACAGCGCTATGATTTAACAGCGTAACAGTTGAATTGCACTTAAACAGATGATTGTAACAGAATAGCCCTTCTCCCTCCTTCTCCTCCCTCTCTTCCACCTGCTTTCCTAGGGAAATAGACATCTTGTGCTCAGGGATCTGCTATTTCAGTGTATTACCAAAGCAAATCTAAAGTATGCTGCTTCTGTATATTAAACATATGGTAAACATGTTACTGCCGCTTGCTACAGAAAAACTAAATCGAAGTCTAAACGTCATTATTAACTATATATATCGTGTTCACCCTGTAGTGCCTGGGTCCAGGAAGAAAAAATGTGAAGAGCTCCTAATTGGGTAGAGATTTCTAAGATTTGGTGCTCTGTTTCATGCTTGATGTGCTATATACCCACAACTGAAAGACTGATTAGTTTTTAGTATGTAACAATAAGGACTGTAAATTTTTTTCTATCCAGACTCTACTTAAAATATGCAGTTCTAATTCAAGTAATATAACTTAATCTGTTGTTCGAAAAGTTTTAGTAAAGCTGAAATTCAGATTGCTCAAGTAGTCTTTATTGAATTATACATTTAGTAATGTTTGTGGATTATTGTTACTTTTGAAATTACTTATTTTTTTTCTACTATTCATATACGTACATATAGATGGGCTGTGCATATGTTTCTGTGTATGTACATAGAAATAAGTAAAAAATAGCTCCCTGGTGGTCTGTTTAGCTGGTGTCAGTGAGCAGATGATATATGAGTAGAATGAAATTAAGATGGTTTTGCTATTGGTGAATGGAATGCTTTGAAAGTCCTGGAGGAAGCTTTCTGAACCCTGTACAAGTTTTATGCAGTGTGTTTGGAAATAACTTTTGTTTTCAGTTTAATTGAATGGTAACAGTTCTGTATTCCAGCATTTAAAAAAAAAAGTCCTTGAATTGTCTGCACTATTAATTTAAAAACAAAGTAGAAATAAATAGTGCAATTGAATTTTGAAGATCGTCCAGAAATCTCAGATGGGCATCCTTTAATTGAATCTCCAGCTTCTAGCCAGATACGTTTGAGTAGCTGCAGGGGTGCCATAGGTAGACCTGCTTTTTTTTTTTTTTATGGCTGACCATTTTCATCCTTATGTCTAGATCCTTATCTTAATTTTCTTTAGTTTTGCACTAATCTAAATTCACTTAGAGTATATGTAGTATTTATTCTACTTTGCTAGTAACTTGGCTGCTGTATTGGTAAATGACCACTTGGCGTCAGCACTTGTTCTACCAAAATTTTAGCTTGTCAGAGCAGAAGGCACTGAATTCTTGTATGCTAAATCCTCATTTCCATTAAGCTGCAGTGTCCTTCCAATAACTGGAGCATCTATTAGCCTCATTCTTCAGTATCCTCTCCTACAGAGTTATTGATGAAAGGATACAGATGGTAAAACATCCAACTGGCAAGGCAGCAGATAATTTATTACCTATCGGAGAGGGCAAAGACAGATTCTTGTTTCTAACTAAAAATTCCTGAGGAATTTCTTGTTAACTTCTCAGTATTTAAAATAGAAATACTTGAAATAAACTATGTTTTCATAATTAACATTTTAAAAATGCTTGGTAGTTTGTCAGTTTGCACAAAATTAAAAGTTTCTTCACATTGAAGATAATCATTAATAGAAATTAACAGAACTACATAAGCTAGCTTGAGAGATGGATAAAAAAAGATAGCTGAACATATCTGTGATGGGTGAATCAATGCTAGAGATGCTGTAGAGTTTATAGAGTTTATGTAGGACTAAAGTTTAGTTTTTAGTTTAGTTTTTTTTTAAGGGTGCTAAAAACAGCTAACTTACAGTAGCTTCTAAGCTATTAACCCTGGTTGGTATTTTGAATGTTAAGGCTGTAAATTTATAGTCAAAATGTACAGAAGATGGCACTGTCTCATGTTTACTGCTAATTTTAACAGCAGGCATTGTAAAACTGCTGTCTTGAAGCAACTTATTTTTCTAGATAATTTTATTGGGAATTGTCTTTTATTATTTCATTATTAGAAATCATGGTTAGGAAGAAAAAGGACTACTTTGAAAATGAGTATCTTAAATAGTTCTAGAATAGAAATCCAGTAGAAGTCTCTTTTTTGAATAAAGAACCTGTGTTAGACTAATGTATTTTTGTCTGGGTAACTAAGATTTATTTTTACAGCTTAACACAAAACCCTGCTGATTTAGTGCAGGCACTTTTAAGTTGGTCTTAAAAAAAATCTCCTTTTAACTACCTTCTAGGCCTTTTGGTTTTCAACAAAAGCAAAGTTCTGGTAGACCCCCCCTTCTTGCTTGCTGATCTAACCCTTTCTAAAGGGGACAGAGCTTCTAAACTGGCTATATTGTGGCTATTCACATGTTTATGGTATAAATGCTTTTCTTTCTCTCTGTCTTTTCCCTCCTACTTAAAAACTGATTGTTTTCAAGACTTTCTTCAAAAAAATTGAAATTATTGCTATTAAGATATCAAAGTTTATAGGAATAAATAATATAATCTGTTAGGGTTCTCCAAGATGGGGGAGACAAGCATATGTATTCTGTTGAGAGCTGCATTTATGTGTCTGTGTTTGGGTGTGTGAGTGCACACGTGTAGAGTCCTCTGCATGTCTCAATCTCGTTTCCTTCACTGCAGGCTGAGTATGTGCAGCTCGTCACTGAACTTAGAATGACAAGAGCCATTCAACCTCAGATAAATGCCTTCTTACAAGGCTTCCATATGTTCATTCCGCCTTCTTTGATACAGCTTTTTGATGAATATGAGCTGGTAAGCAAGATGCCTATGCTGCTTATAAAAGATGTTGCTCAGCACACTTTATCAGTAATGTAATGATGTAGAAGTAAGGCTCGCTACACTGAAAGGAAACACATTATATCCTTCATTTTGGTTTTGCCTCTGATCAGTGAGGTTATCAAAGCAAGTACTGCTGCTTATTCCAGCCACTTAGTATGGCCATCTTCCTGGAAGTGAATGTTGTGGCCTTCAAACCTTTTCATATTTTCTTTCAGGAAGACAGAAGCTACTCAAAAGTCAAGAGATGCTTCTGAGTCTCAGGATAAATTCCAAATAATTTTTTGCAATAGTTGGATATTTTGTAAATAACTGAAACTTTGTATCAAGTCATGCTAACATTCAGAACTATTTCAACTTTTCAACTTTTTTGATCATAATTTCTATCTATTGATGTGTTTGTGTGTATTTGTATCTACTTACTGATTGTGTGTGTGTATTTAGACTGGACAATTCATGTAAAATGATCTGAATTCCATAATGCTTTTATATTTAAAATTTAGTCGTAGGTTTTTTAACAAGTGGTTCTGTATGGCTGAAAAAAGCATTTTAGTCTCTATACACATTACTTTTTAATTAGTATAAGCAAGCACTTGAAATTAGAAGTTGCCCATGGAGACTAATCAAGATTTTTTTTTTTCTTCCCCCTTCTGAAGGAGCTTTTATTGTCTGGAATGCCAGAAATTGATGTGAATGATTGGTTAAAAAATACAGAATACACCAGTGGCTATGAGAGAGGAGATCAGGTTATTCAGGTAAAGTTATTTTTTCAGTTAAAGGAGATTATTGCATGTTAAACCATGAGAAGTTGTGAGGGTTATGTTATTTGTTTGTTTTTGTGAAAGCTTATGTCAGTTGAAGTCTGTGGACCTTTTTTGTGCCCCATTTCTATATTAACTGACTTAGTGATATATGAGTTGGATGTGAAAGTGTTTATAATTTAAATAACAAACACAAATATCCCATTTGTTGTTTCATCATTATATTTTCAAGTACTGTGAGTGTTTAATGGAAAATGCAAATTAACTTATTTTTCATTTAGTGGTTCTGGGATGTTGTGGAAGAACTAACTCAGGAAGAAAGAGTATTGCTATTACAGTTCGTTACTGGCAGGTGAGAAACTCCTCTGTAGCAACAAATATATGATGTAGCTACTCTAAATTGACAGACTGCATATTACTATACAAGATCACCTACCTAGAAAGTGTTTTATGTACTTTGGTGTTTTGCATTTTGTGCAAATGGACAAACTGTGTATTAATACTTGTGGTGCCAGTATTTCCAGCAAAATGACTGTTCACACAGTTATTATAGTTGACTACTTTGCAAGAGCCATTTGTGTAGGTAAGCTGTTTTTTCAGACAATTTTTATTACTAGTGAACTTAACTGCACTCTAATATTCTTCCTGTTGCATATTCATGTGCCTCTTGGCTTCTCCAGTAATCAGTGCAGGCTTTAATATATGAGATAACTAGATACTGCCTTAGTGTAAACAGAACATCCTTCTCCCTAAAGCTCATTTGAGAATTTAACATTAGTGCAGCGTATCAAGATAACTGAAGATATAGCTCTGTTGTGTTTGTTCTGTATAAAATTTTGTCCTAAATTCCAGATTCTCTTCATGGACAGCCACTTGCATTTTCTGTATGTGTTGCTATGCTTCCTGAGCAATAAATGCCACTATGAGTTGGGTGAAGGAACGAGTTGCCAAGTCTGTGTGCACCTACATGTTCCAGAGTGGATTAGTAGACATATGTTTACCATCTCAGTTGTGTAATTCTGTTGATTTTCATGGTGGGTAGAGATCACACCATCTTAACTAGGTGTTGCCTTGGTGCTTTAGGATTAGGAGAGTGTTTGACCTTTCTTTTGAACATAGGTTTTTGTGGTTAAGATTTAGATCATCAAACTTTGTCTTTCATAGCAAGGAATTTCTCAGTTGTCATTGTACTACCATTTTTAAAGCTGAATGCTTCATTTTCCTTAGGGAAGAATTTGTTTCAAGATTCTGCCTATGCTGGCTGGAAGACTGCATTCAAAATCTGTATTATATTTTTGTTCAGTCTAGTCTGAATATGCTTTTTTTTGCGTGCGTGTGAAGTTCTTTTCAATCAAAGAAATTAATTGAATTGAATAAAACCATTATATTTATGATGGTGTCTTTGCTGTTTCTTTGACACATTTATTTCTTAAATGCAGCCTTTCTCCTTTCCCCTTTCTTACTGTTTTGTCTCTCTGATGCAATTAAGTCTTACTTTGGTAGTTCAGTACAGGTACTGTTGTACTCATCATTAGTGTTGATTTTGAGACCTTTTCTTTTTAGTGTGCTTCTCAGGTCGGGTGTAATGTTTGGATAGCAGCCTGGGAGGCCTAGCATGTTCCAGGAGGAAGGTGGTTGCAGGAGGAAGGCTTGGGGTGTTGGGTGTTTCTTGTGACAGTCTTTTGCCTAAAGCCTGTGCTGTAGCTGTCTGCTTGGTTTGGGGGGCGAGTGGTGCAAATTGGAAATTTACTCAGCATCTCGTCCCTGTATATATTCTAGACTTGCTGGACATGTGGCGTGTGTGTTCACTATGAGATTTGAGTTAACCATCAAGTTATCCTGATAAATTTTATTTGTATTCTGCTGATTACAGAAGTTTTCAGTTGTGTTACCTTGTCCTGTCTGGTTTAAACTGTTTAGCTTTAGGTGTCTGCAGTTTCTGTTAAGCGATAAGCAAACTCATGCTGTTTTAGAGAAATACCGTATCTTCAGAAAATGTATTGGTATATGACTATTTCTATTTAAAAAAAATAAAAGGGAGATGGCTTTAAATATCTCTTAGACTGCTTTCCCATTTTATGTAAATTTATGCAAAATCTGAAGCGTTAGATGGGAATGTTAGGATTTGGATGTTAACTTAACCATTCTAATAGTGTTAAAATGCCCAGGCTTATGAAACTCTATTGTTGTTATTACTGAAGGCTATTTGTACATGAAGTAGAAGAAAGATGTTGTGATTTTACTTGTGCTTCTGTGGAAGGCTGTATTTATTATGCTGGCAGTGTTTTGCTTGGAGTGAAAACTCCTACTTGGAGGCATAAGTCTGCAGCCATCTATTTCATTAGAATATTCGAAGCCCTGATCATGTAGGGTTTTGATCTACTGTATGAAAAGTATTTTTCTAAGTTAGAATGCAAAAAATGCTAGCACGTAGTTAGATGAATGAGAAGTTTTAAAATGAATTAGGGCCTTGTTTCATTGCTAATTTCAATGTGAAATTCTCTTGGTTCATAGAACAAAAGATCCATGGCGTGGAAGCAGCACTGCATTAGAAATCCTAGCTAAAAACATGATATAAAATAGGAGTACCACTGTAAAATCTTTACAACATGCTGTACTGTGGCTGTGAGCACAGGTCCGTTTTGTCCTGCAGGAGCTGTGTGCTGCAGATAATCAATACTTGGATCCGCGGGGCCTCACGTGCCCGCGCTAGGGCTCTGTGGTGGATCTTGTGGGCGTTACGTAGGGGACAGTTGTTGGGTGCTGCAGCTATCGATTAAAGGTGCTTTTGGAAAGTCATGTTGGGAGCTCTGCTCCAGCCCTTAAGGTGAGGAAGAGTGAGGAGCAGGTGCAGTAGCAGCCCTCTTAAATTTTGCTTTTTTATCAACTAGCTTTACTGCGAACAGAAGTGTTGCTTTATTCTTCTTTTCTAGTTCTTTCTCCTCTTCTTGCTTCTGCTTTTTAGAGTCACCTTGTTTTTCTTACTGTGGGAGCATTGGTTTTAATGAAGGTACCTGTAATACAGAATTCCAGCAGCTCTCTCACCTCAGGAAGGCTGAGGGAGGGGGCAGGGATCACCTCCCTTGCCCTGCTGGCAGCCATCTCCCTAAGGCCGCCTTTGTGTTGGAGCCTGTGGGTGACACAAGTTCAGCTTACTTGGGCCTTTTCCTTTCATTATATCTTGGTGTTTTTTGTGAAGGCTGGACTAATAATGTGTTTTGCTTTACAACACGTAGAAATATAAATCGATGTTATAAAAATATTTCTGATTTTTTATTATATCAGTTTTGTTATATAAAATTATAGGGAGGGTTTGTGAAAACTCTGGGTTCTTTGTCCACTTAACCTTCTGGTCATCCTTGAATAACATACTGATGATGATTGTTCACATTCTTTTAATGAATGTATTCTGGTTTATGGTATATTTTACCATTTGTAGATTATTGTGAGAATGCACTCCTGAAAGTGCTAGCCCTTCTTTAGGGCATTTCAGCTTTGCCATAGGTCATCACTCTGTGATGATGTGATTGATATAATGATGTTACTGTTAAAAATGTGGAACATTTGATCTTAAATAGTGAAAAGGGATGTCTAAACCACTTCAATCAGATGTCCCACAAATAGTAATGGGAAAAATAACTTGTTACGATGCATGATTTCTTAAGCTGTAAATAGTCGTATGTGTTTGCCTAAACAGAAGATCTTCTCTTATAAAAACTGGTAGAAATGAGCAGTTTTCACAAATATAATTCTCTTAAGTGGTGTTCAAATGATTTGCTGTCTAATCTAGATAGACCAATGCATTGTTCAGTAAGATAATTGAAAGCATTTGAGAAAGAGATTTTTGATACTGATGACAAATGACCCTACTGATGACTGATGACTTCATAAAAAGTACTAGTAATTGATTACATGCAGTGGTAAGAGATGTGTACAGTGTAAAAGCTATATAGTTTATAGCTGTTTTTTTAATGGTCTAATTTATGGAAATATTCTTAGTTCCAGGGTACCTCATGGTGGCTTTGCCCATATAATGGGTGGCAGTGGATTGCAAAATTTTACAATTGCAGCTGTGCCGTATACTCCAAATCTTTTACCAACATCAAGTACATGGTATGATCATTAGTCTAATTTAAATACATTAAAAATAAATATATATATATTTTTAATTTAATAGTAAAAAATGTAGTTCTTTTGTATGCTTTTATTAAAAGGCCCAAAAAAATCAGTGTGGTCAGTTCGGTGAATATTTGCTAGTTGCCATAAAATCAGTAGTTTTAACTTGGAAATAGTTACATTATGCTCACTCATTTCTTTTCTACTTCATTTTGTTTAAATAAGGGCAGTGTGATCATTAAGGGAATCCTCAAGCTTAATGAATGTATCGCATTTTATTAAAGTGAAATAAACTAATTTTCCTGCAGTGTATTTGAATACAAAATCGTACTGTGTTGCAGGACTGTTTTGTTTGCTTTTTTCCATGAATTTGATGTCTTCAGGATTTGCTGTTCTGCATGCAAATCTGAACAGTTTCATGTTAATTACCTCATACAACCAGAAAATTTTGTTAGATTTCTTGCTGATTTTTTTTTCCTTTCTTTCCTTTTCAGTATCAACATGCTCAAGTTACCTGAATACCCAAGCAAAGAAATCCTTAAGGACAGGCTTCTTGTAGCATTGCACTGTGGAAGCTATGGTTACACAATGGCATGAGGAGCTCTAGGAAAATGCATCTGGCTACTGATGTGCAGTTCAGAAGTGACAGAAGGAAATGCAGAAACTGTCAGTAGAAAAGTATCTTAGATGCTGCAGCCCTTTGGCAGGGTTGGCTTTTAAAATTCATAAAGAATCATCAGCTCTTCCTCTCTGCTATGTGTTGGCCAAGCATCTTTGATACTGTCACATGACTTAAATTTCTGAATATGCTGTATTTTCTTCCTTTTTTAATGATCTACATGGAAATCAGTTTACATTCCTTTTCATATTACTTCATCAGAAGTAATTATTTTCGATTTCAACTATGTGGTTGAATGACATTTGTGTTTTATTTTGCATTCCAATGGTATACTACTAATGGACGGACTTGTACGTTATGCCTTGTTGCATGTGAAAGTGCCGTTTATTTTTGCAGAGAACACTATAAAAACTTCAATTTGGGTATTGTACAGTAAGACAAATCTGATGTATTTTCCATTTCTTTACATGGTAACAGAAATAAATTTTTTTTAACATTTTGGTATTTTTTATGTATATAATATGTAAAGATTAGACTATTGTTGGAAAAAACAGATAAAGCATCTAATTTATATCAGAATTTATCCTATATTCTATTAAATATTTAAAGTATTTGTGTCTTTATAGTCAGTTTGCAGTTTAAAAATTGTAAATATTAAGATCTATATCTGTTTGTTTGCTACTTGAATGCCTTGAATGCTCTTTCTTTAACATAGTTGTATGTTTAAAAGGTATAATTAAATTTTAATATTTTTACCAGAATACGGATGTGACAAGTTTGTGAGTAGTGGACCTTAGTTGTCTTACTTAAATTTGTGTACAAGCAGCAACTGAATGGGTGTTGGAAAAGTTAAATAAATGAGGCATAAGGAAATGCACAGGAAAAGAACTTGGTTATATTGAGAGGTTAACTAACAGGACTGTAATTTTCAAAGTCTCATGTCAAAATTCATACAGAGTTAAAATATATTACTAATGTAGTATGTAAAAACTACGCAGTAGTAACTCACCTGCGTACATTTTGATTCCATAAGTGATAATTAGCTGCATGTGTTCAGATAAATTACAGAACTATTAATTTATGGAGCTATGGTGAGCCTGTGTTAGTATTTTTGTTCAGGCTTTTTTTTTTTTTTTTTTTTTTTTTTTTTTTTTTTTTGACTCTGCTCATCTGTGCTTGTTGTGCTTTGCATCTGAGAATACAAGCTGGATTCTTTCCAGGTGAAGCTAAACAGAAAAAATATGCTCCAAAAATGTGCTGACCACTGATGTATGAACATCTAATAATATCTATAGGACACAACTGAAGTGATATTTGGACCAGTTAGTCTAGGCTTAAGCGAACCCTCACTTAAGATTTTAAGTATTTTACTCTCTACTGAACCCTTAAGTCTTTCTATGCTAGCTGCATGCAGGTGTAGCTCAAGTTAGCCATCTGGTCTGTCTAAGCTGCTTGGTTGTGCTGTTTTCTCAAGTTCATTTATTTTTAATCTTAAGCTCGCATAAATTCTCTGGGGATGGGAGAGAGAAATCTTTGGAGCATCTGATTCAGTGTTGCCACAGTGGTTTTCTGCTAGGCTGAACTTTGAACATAGAACTTAATAGCTTAATTTTCCTCCAGTTCCATTGATGTGCATAAATGTTGGGTTTAATTCTCAGGGAGTGTTTGCAGACTGCTGTGTGGCACCTTAAGGACCACAACTTAAGGAGAGCACAGGCTCTTCCAGCAGGTCATCCCAGAGAGCCCTGTTGCTCTGAGGCCTCCTCTAGGAAGCTGAGGGAGGGAGACCATTTAGCTGACTTAGATGTGTGTGGGTGGGTGTTTTTCCTTTCAAAAGAATGACAGTTGAGTGATGACAAATCTGAGTTAAATATTTTAAATGTCTACATATTAACAGTGTTGTAGCAGGTCAAAGGCATGGGATAATGTCCACAGAGGTTAATTCCAAAGCTTAGAAAAGATCATCCTGAAGAAAGATAAAGTACTCTGGCATGCAGAAGAGAGTGTGGTATGGAAAATCCCTCAGTATCATCATGTGGCTCTAGACGTCCAGACTCTAAGCTAAAATATACCTACAGAAGGATGAGAAATGCATTTTTTTTTTAGTGTATTTCTTCCACACTGACCATCCCTCTTCAGTGATTTAGTAACAGTAGGGTTAGATTTTTGTATGAAAAAGGTGGCAGCCCTGAACTGTGAAAAACTACTGGTATTTATATTGGCAGGATCAATGTATTATACTGCAGGTGGCATAAATATCAATCAGCAAGCAGAATGTGGTCTCAGAGAATATTCCTAACATGTTTGGCAACTCTTTCTGACATGTCACTGATTGCAATGGATTTTAAGGTTCTATACAGTTTTCTATCACAGATCTCCCTGTTTTAACCTCAAAAACAGTATTTAAAGAGCTTGCCTCCTCCTCCCCCATCTTGATGTTAGTCCTACATCTTGTAAACCTGAGTTTACAAAATACTTCCTTGATAGCTCAGAATGAAATTCTTTTAAAATACTTGTGTAATGAATAATCACAAGGGAAAAAAAATCTAGAAAATGGATATTGGACTTTTGTTGCTGTGTGACCAGGAGTCCAGTATCCTTGTTTTTGCTAGTTTTTAACTTTTTTTTATTATTATTATCTTAAAACAGCCGAACAGTGCTGCCTCCTGCAGCAGACCACGTGATGTTGGCAGGTTTTAATTACTATGCTGAAAAGACTGTTTTCAGGACACCTGCGCCCTGTTAACAACAGGATGTGCAAGCCTGTTGAGAAACCATAACTTAATACAGCTTATAGTTTGGAATGATGAATTGGTTTGTGTTTGCTCCCTCCCACTGTGCCAGAACAAGGCAGGGTGAGTGTTTTATCTCAAAGAAAAGAGCAGATGTCTTGTCAGATCATGAGCACTCATTAACTTTTATTATCTTTGTAAAATGTTAGATAGCAAAGTCTAGTTTTTGGTGCTTGAAAATGTGTGTCTAATGGTTGCAAAACCGTTAAAACCATCAACTGTGAAATGTAACCTAGTAACAACTACTGTATATTCCATATGAATGGCTAGGGGTGGTAAGATTGAAAATGGAAGAGGAGAAATAAGGCAGTTGCCCCAAATCTTCTGGAGTCTAACCTTGGAGACGTCTACATCTACAGTGAAAAAATACTAGGATTTGCTCTACCTATCATGGGAGAAACTCTCTATTGAAAGAAAAAAAAATAAATTTGTTTTTTTTTTTTTGGTTTAGTTAATCTGTTCTTGAAGTCTAACTGGCTGACTTGGCTCTACAAGTACAGCTCACTAATGCCTCATAAAACCCCTGCTGTTCCATTTATGGACCCCTGAACAGGAATGGGAGCAATCTTCGATGGCATCCAGCTTGGATGTACTTGGTATAGAGCAAAGAAGCGGGAGAGGATTACTGAGATTGCATTCCTGAACCATTTAAATATTATTAAAGAAAAAAAAAACACTTTAGGTCTGAACAATATACAAACGAGTACTGTTCTATAGATATTCCTCTGAGTGTTAACGTGTAGCGAATTTTCCAGTTCTACTTCCATAGCATTACCCAGGGTCAGTGGTAGATTCAGGCGTTCGTTGTTGTTCTTGCACATGTAGCGCGTTGTTTTTCACTCTGAGCAGAAGTAATCTTCGCAGTTCTGCTGCCTGAACACAAGGATGTCCTTTGCTGCTCAGGTAGTTCAAATCTGGTGCTGGAGTGTCCTGCTTCCTTTCCTCCCAGGGCCCTGGCCCCTACACGGGTCTGTGGCTTGGCAAGCAAATTCAGGAATTCCCTCAATAGTCAAGACATTTTTTTTTTTTCAGATTGGGTGAATTTAATGTATACTCCCTATTTAATGAATAAGCTCCCAACACATTTAACTATTTTTAATAGTTTTAATTTTTTGTATTAAATATTATTGCTATTATTTATATGTGGTAGCTGAGTACTTACTTCTTTGTTCAATAAAGACTCCTGGGGTTTTATCTAAAACAATATTGAATTCACTGGAATGCAGCTGCTGCTGATCATGCATCAGGATGCGTCACTGACAAATTTCACATTTTCTTCTTTATAACTTAAACCCAAATCTAGTTTCTTTGGGATAGTTCTGAAAAACAGAATTAAAAAAAAAAAAAGCTTACCATAATCAAAAGTCTAACTAATCAAAAGTATCCCCATTACACTCTTAAAGGTTTTTTAAATAATTGCATTTTATAAAATATTCTGTTAATCGCATGTTTCAAGCAAATATTTAAATCCTAATGTGTGCTGAGCTGAGCCACATATCCCCCTTTCTATTACAACTTTTGTGTATTATTATTTTCAAAAAGTCCAGTGGATTCAAAAAGAAAAAAAAATAGAACTTCTATAAAGAAAGAAAATGGTTAATGAATTAGTTAAATTAGCAACTTACTCCCATTGTGCCACCACTACATTTCTCAGCCACCTAGAGAGACACAAAGAGACCATTTTTGCCCTAAAGAGCTTAGGTTTTGCAGTTAGGAGTTTCCTGGTGGTGTTTTTTTCCCTTCTCCTCAATCTATCCTTTTGCTTCTATAGGTAGGGTTTGGGGGAGTGGTTCCCTTCTGAGGGAAGGGAGAAAGAGAAAGCCTAGGCCCCCCTGGCCTAGGCAAGGGGGAGGTAAGTGAGAAAAGAAGTTGAGTTCAAGCAGAGTGAAAGCTTAAGAAAGTGTCTTGCCTAAGGCATGGCAGGTGCCTGCCTGCTTCTGACAAGTAAGTAGAAAGCTGGATGTTTGCAGTGTTTGGTTTCTCTCTTCTTTCCCCCAAGTTACATACCCTCTTTTACTAATGGAAATACCCCCTTATTAAATTGAAGTTGATTCATGGTTGATACCAACCTCAAGTCTCTTGGTTAATCAGCAGTGAGGTGAGGAGGAAAAGGAGACCCTACAGCTGCCAGAAGAAATCTGAGGTGGTGGTTGACACATCATGTGGGGAGAAGCTTCTTGTAAATTCTTACAATGCAAAGTTATTTTCTAATAGGTGCTTTTTCTCTACCAAAACTTTCTGGCATGGGTACTTTAAAAAGCCAAGTAACTGCGGAATTAAATTGCACAATTTGTTTATTGACGACAACTCTTGGTGTCTTCCGTTCTGTGGTAGTAAGTAATCAGTTGCCTTTGTTTTACTTTTCTGATTCCTGCAAAGGTTGTACTTACTTCTACAGTTAGCTTTCCTTGTACATTAAAAAAGGCGCTTGAAGGAAAGTGACTGATAAAACTGAAGCATGGTGAGAAGAAATAAATGACCTTGTCTTACTGCTTGGCAGGTAGCACCATGATTTTTGGTTGGGCACCCCTTTATATCCACCCCAAGTTTTGGGAATATGATGTGGAGTTTGAAGAGCAGAGAAAACGAAAGCTTCCCAAGGCAGAAGACATTTTAATTTTTGTAAGGCTAGCCTTTAATTTTTGAAAGGCTAGTTTCTGCTTCTCTATAGCTTCTCTGGTAAGTATGAATTCAATTTTACAAACCTAATTAAAACTATTAAAATAAAAATATTTATATTATTGTACTGCTCTAGTAAAATAATATATACCATAGTTTTTAGGTTATAGAGAATCTGCTGTTATCTTGGCTATTTTTGCATAATTTAAATAAAGGAGGCTTTCAACTTGAGGCCTGGGGTTGGAGGTTTTTGCATTTTTTGTGTTTGCCTTGTGTTTATTTTAAAATAGTGGAGAGGTTTTCAAATAGGCTGTTGAAATGATGGGCAGCTCAGGAGTTTGGAGTGCGGCAGACAGCCAAGCCTTGTGGGCTGCAGTGATCCATCAGAAAACACTTCCTATGAAGCCAGTTTCTAGCATCCATATAGATTTCCTCATTTGATCAACTGGTATATATTACTACATTTTCTCTCATAACAGAATCATTCCTATTTCTTACACTTTTTTTTTTTTTTTTCCTGGACCATTTTCTTTGCATGTACCATCTGAAAGTTGATAGGAATACGTCAAGTAGCATCATATCCTTGCATTCTAGAGATGGTCTGTATGCCTAAATATCTTCCTGGGAAATTTTTAACAAAATCTTGGGCCAGTATAGTTAGAGACTGACTAATGGGAAAGAAAAGGTGCATAATTTCAGCAGAAGTGCAAACACTGTTAAGGTATGCATAACTGAGGGTATTGTTTGCAGCTCTATATACTTACAGCATTAAGTGCTTGTGACATTTTATGCCAAGAGTTCAACTACTGAGTTTCAAACAGAGCAAAGTGATTCATCGGGATTATTAGGATTCTCATGGGATAGCTTCACCAGACTGATTGCCTTTGACATATCGGTTTGCTTAGATTAAAAAGCAATTGCTACTGTCTAGTCAAATTTAAGCACTCTGGTGAAAGGAAATAGAACCCTAGTGCTGTCTAGTATATAAAAACACCTTGGTTATGGATTTGAATGGATTGGAAATAAAACTGTGTATTTGACAAGTGACACATGCATTCGGGCAAAGATATCACAAGCATCTAATATATAGCTTGTCTATGCTACTAAGGTTATTCTAACAAATTTAAGTGTGTACGTATAAGCATTATGTTTAGACCAACTTTTCCAATTTCTTTTCTAATCATTTTTGTGGAAATAAAGAGGTGCGACTGCTGCATATTTTTGGGTTTCCTGTGCATGTTAAGGCACTCTAGTTTCTAAGTATATGTGGCAAGGGAAGGATTGTAGTGTAGATGATCTAAGTTTCCTTATGGACTGGGCCTGATGAACTTACCTACAAACAAGAACCAAGTTTACCCCTGATTTGCTGCACATATTACTGATGCTCCAGGTGGAAGACATGAGCAAAAAAGAAAATAAATGGTGAAAGCACATTTTGGAAAGTAAAGAATATTTTCATGAAAAAGGTAAGTAGTGTCCTGAGTGTAAATATGGAATAACAGGGATGTTTTTGACAACAGAGAGATCATTCACTTGGTGGGTGGGAAAACTGACCAGGTGTCCTTGAAATGTGATGCCTTTCTCCTTCCTGCTTGGTTTTAAGAGAACAAGTCTGTTGGTGGCCAGAGACTAAGGAAGCCTGGTAGGGCTTGGGAGGCTGAGATGAGAGTTGGTGGAGATTTTCTTTCACGTTTGGTGCTACTCTAGGACAAGACTTGTTCACTTTAATTAATAGATTTTCTTGTATTAATTACCAGATTAATAGATTTTCTGGCAATATTTGCTGAAGCAATTTGAGCTTCTACTGAAAGGGCACCTTTCTGGGTTGTATATAAGAAAAGGCTCCCTTTTGTAAAGAAAGATGCTCCCCATTAGGTATTATAATGTGCTTAGCTTTGCTAAAATGTCTTCCTAATTTAGGAAAAATGTGAATTTATAAAGCCTGGGCAGCATGTGTGGAGAATAATCACCATATCTGTGCTTCTGATCCTTAGCCTGTTCACATGTCAAATGCACCTTATTTACCTGGTCTATGGAAGTCTAGGAAATACTCTGTGGGTGCATCTGCACGTACTTTTTTTTCAATATCCTGAATGTTATTATCACCTTCCTGGTCAGCAAATAGCTATTCTCCTAAGTTTACCTTGAGATCATTTCCTTAGAAAAGTTGACAATCTGCTTAGATGAAACTCATATAGATATTGCTTGCTTTATTTTGTTCAGTGTTCATATGGAAGTGGTTTTATTTTATTGCAGTAAGAATCTGTGTCTCTTTGACTGTATTGTGGTCATTTAAGCACTCTGTCAGAAAGATTAGACAATCTTTCTTGCCATTTCTTTCACTGTATTTGGTGATGACTTCCTGTGTCTCTACTGACAGTATTACCAGAGAGGTGGACTGAAATAACGGAAATGTATGAAAAGCCAGGCTTTCTGTAAGTTGGTAGTGCCTTGTATTATTTCTTTCATTTGATTAAAACTGTTCAAACAAGCAATATGTTAATTACAGTTCATGGTGATGTGCACTTTAATTTTGTGTGTGAGGAAAAAGCCTGAAGAAATGTATTTCTTTATTATTTTTGCAAGATAATAAACCTTTGGCCATGTGTTTTGCTGCTGGGATATAGATCTCGTTTCTGCTTCTGTGGCTGTCTTGTCTCCGGTACCAAACACTTTTTTGTTACAGTCTTGACTGGTTTGATGTGAGTTCACTAAGGGCCTTTGCTCTGTCATGTATCTTTGTGCTTAACAGCCAGCAAAGTTCAGTGGATAGACAGATTACATAGGGACTGCAGAGGCTGGTGTTTGATGTCTACCCCTGCCACTGACCTCTTCTGTAACCTTGGTAAATCACTTCACGTGTCTATGTGTAGGTCCACACTACCCTTGTTAGACTGCAAACTTCTGAAGGAAGGAGATACCCTTTGTATATCTGTATGGTGCCTCACAGAATAGATGAGTTTGGCAAGGGTATCCAGTTAAAGTGTCTGCAGTATTGAGGTGTAGTATATATATTTTTACCCAGGATTTAGTACCTTACCTTGGTGACCTTCTCTTGAAGATGATCCTTGATTAGGACTGACAGCCCTTGGGAATCTACTTCTTGATCTATCCTGCCACCCTGCTGAGTACTGCTGCCAGCTGTAGCAAAGCAGAATGGATGTCTATCAAAAAATATAATTAATTAAGAAACTGTTTGTTTTAAAGTTGTTGTTCAGTACTCACTGGACATAGGTACTAAATTTTGAAAATATAATAAAATTGTGCAGGCAGACTAAGGACCAACGAAACATTCTCCAGGGCTTTCTTCTGCTTCAGTATCTTTTGTCATCCAGTATCACCTCAATTAGATGCTTAGAAAGTGTGGAGAAACAGGTTCATTTTTGTGATCTGTATGGAAAATGGGTTCAAAACCTAGTGAACTGGTGGACATGTCCCATAAGAATGTGACTCAAGAGCTTTAACTTGGTCTAGAGGTGTTATCCTCCTAAGAGCCTTCACTGATTTGTTCACTGGAAGTTTTTGTGTCTTGAAACTGATGGCCAGAATCATAGAATCATAGAATGCTTAAGGTCGGAAGGGACCTCTAGAGATCATCTAGTCCAACCCCCCTGCACACGCAGGGACACCTAGAGCGCGTGGCACAGGACTGCATCCAAGCGGGTTTGGAAGATTTCTCTAGAGAAGGAGATTCCACAACATCTCTGGGCAGCCTGTTCCAGTTTCCTTAAGTTCCTGTGGAATGTTTGGTGTTTCAGTTTGTGGCCATTACCTCTAGTTCTGTCAGTGGCCACCAGTGAAAAGAGGCCAGCACCATCCTCCTCACTGCCTCCCTTGAGGTACTTATAGACACTGATCAGATCCCCTCTCAGCCTTCTCTTCTTCAGGCTGAACAGGCCCAGCTCCCTCAGCCTCTCCTCATAGGGCAGATGTTCCAGGCCCCTGATCATCCTTGTGGCCCTGCGCTGGACTCTCTCCAGCAGCTCCACATCGCTCTTGTACTGTGGAGCCCAGAACTGGACACAATACCCCATAGAGTACTCCACAATAGAGAGGTGCATGTGATAAAGCTGGCATTATTTATGGTTGAATTCTGCTTCTTTAGCTTTAAGACAGTAGCAATGCTAGTTGTTGCTTTCCAACGTATTATGAGTCGCTTTTGAGTAGTATGGATTATCTTATCTTTGAGTAGTATGGGAAATCTTATTTTCTCCTTCCAGTAGAAATAAAGTCAATTTTCAGAGGCTTTGATATGGGTCATGTTCATTTTGTTTGGGCATTGCTCTATCTGGGTCCATTCAACTCATCTGGCAACTTCTGCATTAAAACTAACAACCTAAAGTTGTAACTCAGTTTGTCTTATGTAGATCCCATCTTTTTCTCACTATATACAAGTTCTTACTAATACCAGCTATCCTGAAAAGTCTGAAGTTCTTTTGATCTGTTATGCAAACACTATGAAGCTAAATCTAATCTTTTGAAGTTCCCTGCTTTCTACTCATCCCTTCCACCCAAACAAAGCTGTCAAGCGCCAATTTCTTGACTCCTTACTTTGCAACAAATAAGGAATTTTCTTTCTGAATGTAATAAAACCCAATGCCATAATTAAGCAGATTTTTTTCTAACTCAAATGCTTGAGTTATTTTTTCTTCAGGCTGTCACTAGGTTACTATTGATATGAATGTTTTAGATGCATGGTTTCTACTTCTGAAAAGATTTTCCTGAAGGGTTAAAGTTACTTTGTGGATAGATGTTTTTTACAAAAACATCTGTCTGCAGTTTTTGGACAATGTAAAAATGCAAGTCAATATTGTTTGTTCTGTTTTATTTTGTGCTGTCATCTCAATAGGTCTATGTGAGTAATAATTGCATATATGGAAAAAAATTACCTCAGTATTCAAAGCAGGCAGCACTTACTTAAAATCAAAAAGGCGGATTCAGTAAAAGGAGGTGTGGAGCACTTGGTTTTCCAGGTATGTGGCAGTCTCCTCATTCAAGGAGCCATCTTGCAGCTCTGCATACACTTGTTTTTTCAAATGTAATGTGTTTTTCTAGGGCTATGGAATATTTCATCTTTAAATTTCATTCCATCCTTTGCTGCAGACAAATCAAACTCTTGGCAGTGTCAAGAAGGCTTCTGAGCATGCCTTGATGAAGGCAGGGATGGAAAGCAGTAAACCAGCAAAGAATCTGCAAGATTTGAAGGTTTCTAATTCTGAAGGTGACATATATCCAGGAAGTAATATATGCCAAACATCAGCTTCAACCAACTCTTAAAAAAAAAAAAAAAAAAAAAAAGGTCAGATATAAATCTATCTGAAATATTTCCACTACTTTTGTTGCCTTAGCATAAAAATCCACCCTGGTCCCTGGCACGTATGGCTATGTTAATTAAATATGTTTGAGGCTGCTTAAGAAGAGGAACTTGACTATTTGAGAGTTTTATGAAATTAGGATTTCCCTCTGTGTGATGCTCAGATCAACATCATTAGAAGTAAATTATCATGCATTAAAAATACATCTTAATGAAAGAGGTGACATGTATTTAGATGGTATAGTCTATCTAAGAATAGAGCTCATGAAATTCAGGTTAAGATTGCAAAGCATCAGAGCTCAAAGGGCTCCTTACAGCACACTTCTGTTGACACTTGAATTTTCTTTTGGACTGCAGGAGATCTGAGATATTTGTGGCACCTGGTTATACAGGTGGAAAGATCATGCAAGCCGTTCCAGTAAACATAATATGATGATGTTACTTCAGGGCTTTAAGCTGGTTTTGGTGTAAGAAGTTACATCAGAAGGTAAACATCTGTTTTTGTTTTACTACTTGGCTTCATGCGAAGAATGAAACAGGACTCTCAAGCTGTGGGAATGCATTTAAGTGCAATTACCATGAATTATTTGCTGCTAACTCTCCCTTGCCAGTGGTAGAAAGCTCTGATTTCTATCTTTGCAGGATGCTAGGCCTTAAACCTGTCAATGGCATAAGGCAGAACAAAACGTTGGCCATCTTGTACATCAGGCTAGTGTAATGAGGTGAGTGAGGGCAAGTCTCATTTCAGAACTTTTACTGAGTTTCCAAAGTTGCTTGTTTTTTAACTTTGGGAAAAGGCATCATTTTCATCGCCAGTTTGTGTAAGAAAGTACTCACTTGTAAATCAGTATGAAGAATTGTTGGAATGGGAGGAACATATAATATTCATGTGTTGGTGTATATACACCAGTGCAGAGAGTTTTGGTAAATAATTTGAATCATAATAGAACAAAGGGGCTCTGATCAGTCTCAGTGTGCTAATATCTGTACATCTGACACAAAATGTTATCTTTTCCTTAATGCATTTGATGTTTGTATATTCAATAACAGTCTATAAAAAAATCTATGGGAAATGTGGGTGGGCTGTCCTTGCTTTATCATTTCTTTCCCTTTTTGATTACTGACATCTTTTAACTGATAAACTGGTGTATTATATTCTAGCCAGAGGTTTATTTAAATATTTACAGAATTCAGGTGATACAAATAAGGGCACTTAATGCAGCCTTTTAGTCTATTTAGAGTCTCTTCTTTCTTCCTTTTACAAGAACATCTTGAAATATTAGAGTTAACATCTGTCCCGTGCTGCATATTTTTAAAAAGCTTTACTCTATATATCTTGAGGAGTCCTTAAAATCATGAATTTTAGAGGAGCATGTGGTTCTGCTTATGGTGTCCTAAGACCGTATTTCCTCTTTATTGCTGGGTCTTGGTTATGGTAGGAAAGGACTCCCATCAGCACTCTCCGGGGAAAATATCACTGTTGTTGAAAGACATTTCTCTGCTAATTATCAGAGCAGTACCTAGGGAAAATTGAGGGAAAAAAATCCTGCAGGCTCCTAAATGGGACAGTGCCCATCACCTGTTCCTCGTGGAAGTGGGTTTGCAAGCTCTGTTCAAATGTGTGCACTAAAAGAGCTTTACTTGAAGGAGGAGAAGGTTAATGCTGTGAGGGGGGCATACACAGGGACTATAAAAGCAGTTGGGACACCTTTGGATGCATAGAAAGGAATGGGCTCCTTTGACTGCTAATCATTTACAGAAAGAGCACAGTAGAGCTGTTGGGATGTAAACCTGAGGCCTGCCAGTTTTCCCCCGTGATCCTGCATACCACAGCCCCTTTGGCTGTGGCCACCTTGTTTGCTCGCTCTCTTTCTCTGGCACTCTTTCCTCCCCCTCTTTTCTTCCTTGTTTTTCTGTTGAATGGCAGAATGATTATTCCCTTTCTTACAAAAATGCTGCGAAGAAGGCTGACCCAAAAATGAAGAGCTCTGTTTTCTAGAAACACTTCAGTTATACTTTTGTTCTGCATCATAACTTGATTTAGCTCCTGCCACCAAAAAGACCCAGGAGTCCGACATACTGTCCTCACCGCAAGCCTCCTCAGCTCATTGCCGTTGGTTGTTTTGCATATGTGGCCGCTCTACTTGCAGATACACCAGGGACATGCCCATATTGGCCTAGGGAAATGTTTATAATGGATTTTCATCACATAAAAAAAAGCTTTCAAAACGGTCATATTTTTATGATCAGTTCTAATTATGAGGGTGAATGCTTGGAAGGAGCCGACACGCTCAGGTAATACAGAGATGAAGATTATGGAGGTACCAGAGGGAGTATCCTAGACCACTGTCATAGGAGCAGAATCAGGAATGATTAAGGCAAGTTGATTACGAACAATTAACAAAGTTCAGCTGAACATTAAACAGAGTCACCAAGCAACTATGATACTTCTCACTCCATTCTTATTGTATTCCTGCTTATATGCACTCATTGCATCACGTTTTCCAGCTGAACTTAAAAAAATATTTTCTTTCCCCCAGAAAAGTAAAGGTTTTGTGGTAAGGTTTCTCACTTTCACTTTGTGAGAAAAGTCTGCTTAGTAGAGACAGGAAAACTATAGCTACGTAGTATTGATTTTTTTTAAAAAATGTAAATTGCATCTAAATTAAATTTAAACCCCTTTTCTCCTCTGAAGCCTGATAAAGTAGGATGCTTCAGTCCTTTGTGTTTGCCTGCAATGCTGATATATGTTGAGTGGTGGAACCTATGGCTTTGAACACTCCACCTCATGCAGCACTAGAATATTTGGGGTCTGTGTATTTACTGTGGTGAAATTGTGTGGGAGATACCCATGCCCTAAGCCACTGACCACGGCTGTTTGTGGCACTCAGGGAGATGGTAATGGTCAGCAATAGCTAAGATTCAAAGAAGTCTTCAGGACAAATTTATCTAAACATTACTGAAATTGCTGTATTGCTCTTCTTAAAAAGCAAAAGCTGTAAAATTTGTCAGCACTGCAGTAGATTCTACTGCCTTCTATCAAATACCCCTATCTACCCTGCAACTCTATTAGTGGCCATAAAATTAAGTTGCTTTGTTGCCTGTGGTTATTCATTTTAACTTTAGCATAGTAAATTTAATGTAGAGACATTTACTTACTGTAAATTTGTCCCTAATGAAACAGAGGGGCTCTAGCTTTGGGGACTTTGCAGAGAGTATCTGTTTCCATTAATAGTAGCGGCTACAGGTTAGGACATCTTGTAAACTAAGTATATACACTGAGAATCAATAAGTGTTTTATTAGTGCCTGGAGATTGTGCAAGTATAAACACTTAAAAAATCCAATTGCTGTAAAAAGGCAAATTAAAAAGTTAACTAGCTGTTACCTCACTTTCATTAAAAAACTTATATTTGATTTCTCCTTTCTAGGTAATCAATGAATCTTATTTTGCTATAACACTGGGGCTTGGAAGAAAATAGCTTTAATTTATAGCTTTTATTTATTCAAAGCTATTGTCAGCATCATAGGTTTTACGCTTCCTTTCGGAAGTTTGGAAAATATTCCTTACTATACAGAAAGAGAACAAAATTCAATTTAGAAATATAATTTCCTACCACTAAGACACTTGATAACATCGGAGAGATTAATGGAGCCTTATGACAGAAACTTGATTTAAAGCAGAAGATTAATACTGCTTTATCAGCCCATACCACCAGTGAATTAGCTCAAGAAATCTGTTTGAAGTTGCTGAGTTGTCTGCTAGAGAAAGGTCTCTGGACATTTATTTGATTATTGCTGAGTACTTGCTACAGGCTTGTCTGTCTGACAGCACAGGAACAAACTTCACACCACACCAGCCTTGCTTATTTTACAGTAACGTGTTTCTTATTATTCCTTGTTATCCCACAGGAAGCTGGAATGTTTTGGAGGTCGGCTACTGGCTCAGGGGGATTATTCCTAGTAAATCAAACTGAAATTAACACATGGAATTACACTGCCAGTCTGATTTCATTGATACTGAGGGCAAAAAAGTGCTTAAGTGGGTTTTTTAATTGGAAAGCTTCTGTCCCAGGGCCTGCTGTAAATCATATTTTTATCAGTGCGAAAAGTCTTTCATTTCCTTTCCTAAATACAGGAGTGTTTATCTTTGGAGCACATTAAAGCAGTCCAGAAGTTGGGTCTGACAGGTTGATAGATCTGCAGATGTACACAACTAACAGAGGAAACTGGGAGCTAATGTGTTGGAACTGCGGACAGCCTTTGGTCCAAGCTGGTACCCCAGCTCTGCTTCTGATATAAATTACCCTCACATCAAAAAATAAAACAACTCTGAGATGACCAATCCATTTCTCTGTCATTTGGCAGATATGCTTTCCATTTGAAAAATGCAGCCACTGAATTGACTGGTAATTCTTAGGATCTTGTCTGCTTCATTTGGTGTAAAGGAAAAATCACAACATGTACATGCATATAAGAAATGTATACGTCTCTGTGTGCATGCACAAGATATGCATGTGTACACACATTTTTTTTTCTCAACAGTCTTCAATTTGCTTAGGAAAATGTGTTAAGTAACTCTGCTTTTAGATTGAATGAGTCCAAAATGAAAGCTGTATGATTTTATAGCTTTTAACTTTTATTTCTCCTAGAATTATGGCATCCAGAGTTTTGCTTCTAAACCTATTTATAGTATTTTTGTCATGTTGTCTGTGCCAATGAGTCTACAGAGTTGACCTTTTAGTATATACTTTGGATAGTTGTGAAAATGCCTGCCTTGTTACAGTAAGCTCGTACTTGACTGCAAGATGATAATGTGAAAAGGCACATTCTTGGATCTTCCCTTGCAGAAAAAGAGACAAATGGCGTATTTTGTATGAATTAATAGCAAAGGCTAGTGCTTAAAGAACACCTTCAGCAAGTATCTCAAAGCAGAAGATGTCCTGTGTCACTGAGCCAGAAGAGTTAGCATAATAAACCCTTACAAGGCATGCAGATTTTGCTTATGTGAATAGTTGCATTTTATAAATCAAACTGCAGAAATACATCTGCAGCATGCTTAACACTTGCTGACCAAAGGCTAGTATTACTATGCAAGCAAATTGAAGCTTGTGTGTGAGGGTCAAAAGGGACATTTTGGGGAAAAGAAAAGGGGAAAAAAAATCTCTAGTTTTTAGTGCCTTTGGCTGGAGCAATCAGACTTCATTCCATACCTGCAGCATGTGTGTAAAGTTCTGCTCAATACAGCCCTAGACCAACATATGAAAACCTGCAGCTTCAGAATCAGGACTGCAAGCTATTTAAAAGGGCCTCACTTGGTTGGCAAAATGAAAAAGCCAAGAAATGAATCAATGCTGAATATAAGCAAGTGATTAGAGACTCAAACAAAAAAAAGAGCTACTGGCCAAAACATTATTGTTGGTTGTTCTTGCTTTAGGATTTTTCAAAATATGTTCTGACACACGTCAGCTGGTTTTGAACTGTCTCAGGAAATTAAGTTTAAAAAACCCCCACAATCTCTCAAAATTGCAAAAGCAGGTGACAGCTATGTCCCTCTCCAGAAGGCTGCTAGTCTGCTTCTCTTGACCAGTATGTACTCAGCTAGCTTTGACCCTTGTCAAATGGTAAACAGAAAAAACCCTCCTGCTTTGGGAACGCTGGTGTCAGTGGAGATTTTACCTAATGAACTGCAAAGATTTCCTTTATGCTGGCTCCTTGGGGGCTCTCCTTCCTCTGAGTGCCATCAAGAAGGCCAGACACCATCTGGACCTGGGTATATGTAAAGTTCATTATTGCAATGAATGTCACTCTCAGGAATATATACAGCTTGTTGTCCTGCTACATTGCTGGTGTATTCCCATCAGAATACCTAGAATTTTATCTGTATTTATGAATGCATATGAAATAAAACATCTTTACCAGTGGAAAAAGCCTTAACAGCTGCACTGAAAGTGATGCTGGTTGCATCAAATACATCTGGCTTGCGGTGGTGCTTGCTAAGTATTTTATTTACTGTATGTGCAGAGCCAAGAAACTACATGCCTTAAACTTACTACAGTCTATGAACTTTCAGATCTATTGCATGTTATTATCTGACCACCTGTATAAGAGGTCATAGGATATGTCCTTTCAGGAGCCAACTATTTCTGTTCTACTAATAAATTGCTTCCTTTAGGACAGACGGGCCAGGAAGGTCAAGTGAAAGGGCTGATCCAGTCAAAAGCTTAGGGGTAAGTATCGGAGGACAGACAAACATGGATGACTTTGTGGTGGGCATCTGCTGCAGACCATCTGTTAGAAAAGGGGAGGTAAAGTCATCTTTAGACAACAGGAGGAAATCTCATGAGGGATTTTATCAAACTTAATATCCAGTGGAAAGGCAAGATGGATTCATGTAAGTAGTCCAGAGGGCTTCTGAAGAGCCCTGAGGGCAATTTTGTCACACAAAGGATCAATGTACTTGACTAGGGGAGATGCTCTGCTGGACCTGTCACTGATGAACAAGGAACAACTAGTTAGGGAAGTGAAGGCTGAGGGTAACCTTGGCTGCAGTGACTAGGAGATGGTGGAATTTAAGAGATGGAGACAAGAGGGCCATAAAAATAGTAGAATTGCAACCCTGAACTTCTGGATAGTGCTTGCTTAGGGTTCTGCTTGTGAGGATCCTATGGAATATAGTCACAGGAA
Organism: Tinamus guttatus; assembly: GCF_059628265.1. Lineage (NCBI taxonomy): Eukaryota > Metazoa > Chordata > Aves > Tinamiformes > Tinamidae > Tinamus > Tinamus guttatus. The sequence goes on along the minus strand of NW_028288580.1, from coordinate 407,771 downwards.
CAAAGGGGCACAAGGGCCTCTGGTCAGTCTTCAAGGAGACTGTCCTTAAAACACAGGGATGAACAGGAAAATTGGGGCTGAGCTCAAACGCATAAAGGAGGTACACAGAAAATGGAAGCAGGGATGAACTGCTTGGGAAGAGTATAGAAACACTGTCTATGCATTCAGGGTTAGAAAAGTCAAAGCACTGCTGGACTTGGAATTAGTAAAGATCAACAAGAAAAGCTTCTACAAATACATTGGCAGTAAAAGGAAGATGAAGGAAGCTGTGTGGCTGTGGCTCAGGACATGAATCCTAGTGACAAAGGATGTGGAAAAGGCTCAGTTTCCTTTTTTCTTCTTTCCTTTTTGCCTCAGTTTCCACTGGTAAGGCTTGTTCTGAGGCCTCCCAGATCTAGTGAGAGAGACTGGGACACTGATAACGTTACTTAACAGTAAGCAAAGACTGAGTTAGGGACCACCTAAAAAAACTGGGCATGCACAGGTCTGTGTGATCATCTAGGGGTGCTGAGGTGTGCCTGGCGTAAGTGTGAGGTTGCTGTCTACGACCTTTGAAAAATAATGGCAATCAGGGAAGGAGTAAAAGGAAAACATCACACCCACTTTAAAGGAGTGGGAATCCAGGGAACTGCAGGCCAATCTGCCTAACTTTAGTTCTCAGTAAGATTACAGAGTTGGTCGTCCTAACAACATGGGTTCAAGCACATGAAGTTTTGGAAGGTTATTGGGAAGTACCAGCATGGATTTACCAAGGGCAAATTGTGCCTGACCAACCTGACTGCCTTCTGTGGTGAGATAACAGACTCTGGGGACAAGGGGAGTGCAATAGATGGTGCTTATACTTTAACATTGTTCTCTGAGTTTCACAGAGAAAGGATGAGAGGCAACAAGGACACTAGAAGTGACACAGAAAATTCCAATTAAATATTAGGTTAACATTTTTCACCATGATGGTGTTAAATATTGGAACAGAGAGCCTGAGATATCTCTCTTCTTATTCTACAGCACTGAGCTGGGATTTGAGGGAGACAGACTGAAGCCTCTGCTTTGCCTAACAGTATGAGCTCAAAAGTTCATATCCCACTTTTTAAGTGATTACCCTAATTGGCAAACACTTGGGTGGGTGGTAGGGTGGAAATGCTGACATTTTGTTAATGGGAAACCTTGGAAAGGCCTTGCTTTGTTCTCACCCTAGCCAATTTTGCAGAAGAGAAAAGACAAATCTTAGAGGTTACCTTTTCCTATGCCCTGTTCCCTATAAAATAATTAGCTCTTGAACAGACAAAATAATCATTACATGATTTATTCATTACTAACACATTTTTGTTCAATAGTCATATCCATTCAATTCATCACGGGGAAATTTTCTTTTCTTGCTTTTAATTTTGGACATCTTTGAAGCTAACCAAAAGAGCAGTTTTCGCATGCAGAAAACAAAAAGCAATGCTACTTCATTCTGTGATTAAGGAGTCTGTGATTATGTATTCATGTATTAAACAGCATGGAAATGCCTCTGATAGAAACAATCTTCAAGGTTAAATGTCATAAGAAGAGATCATTTAGTTTAAGCCATTCTTTTGTCATTTGCCTTGGATAGTATGTTTTTAATTAATATTTTCGGTCTGTTGATTCTTACTGTTGTGCTGACTTGTCCTGGTGGTAGTCTGACAAAACAAATTCTAGTTTTCTTCTCAGCCAGCTAGAAATGTATTGAATTGGACAGACAACACATGGTGATAGCTGACACCTACTGTGCTGAGAAGCAATTCTTCTGGCAAGAGTTCTCTTAATGCAAAGGATTAATGGATCCTTCAAAGCCAGAGTGGGCAACTGGGCTGCTGCATCTCTACCACAGTGTCAGGCTTGTCTGGCAGCAGGCAAAACCATCATTTTCCTGCACCTTTTGCTGAGAGACACTTTTCTTCTTACAACTCTAGAAGAATTAACAAACTCTAAACTGTTGAAATCTTGCTCACTGAGTGCTCTTTAGAAGGTCCTAGATGCATTTCTGCAGCCTCTCTCCCACTGGCCATCCAGGATGTGGAAGGACATGCAGCACATCCTCCTCTTCTTTGCCAGGCTTCTCCCATGGATGCAATCAGGCACACTCCAGAAGTGAAATAAACAAACCACTCCTAAATTTCTGGGCAACTGTCTGAGCTTGGACAACTGTGACACCAGAGACACGGGGCTCTGCTCACGCGACGTGTTCTCAGGGCCCCCATGCTGGCCATAGCAGCTATGTAATACAAGAGGGCAAGAGAGTGGGAGAGCCTCTGAAATATGTGATGCTGTTGTGTATTTTCAGATTCTAAACTAAGCAGTTGGAGTAGTGATGACTTTTTTGGCACTAACCCTCAAAATTCAAGATATTAGTGTTTAAAATACATCCATGAGGTCAGCAGACAGTCCTTTTAAAGAGCTGAGCACTAGAGGGATTCAGAGATTTCTGAAATTCTGTCCCTCCATATGAAGCTGTTCACTCAAATGGAGATATCCAAAATTGGGAGTGAAGTTTTTAATTCGGGGGTCAAAATGATTTCCTTAAGGGTCATGAAGCTGATCTGATCCTCCAGACAAAAAGTTCAGGCAACAAAAAATTTTTCCTTCCAGATGTAAAAAGGGCACTGTAGTTCACCATGAATAGCAGGTTCATAATGGGTCTTGTCTGAAGTGTTCTTTCTAAGTTCTTGTACTTAGGTCTTTGAGCCATCTATAAGAATGTGAAATGTTATTGCTAGAAAAATTGGAGACTGAGGCTTGATAAATAGCACTACATCATGCTGCAAAGAACAGTTGATGAATGTTCACATTGTATGTGAAATGTTTCTTTTTTTCTCTTTAATAGCAATGTTTTAAACTACATTGTCTTGCACAGGAGATTGTTAAGTAAACCAGAACTGACATATGACAAATGTAAAGCTGTGGTTACAGCTCCAGAAATCAATGAATTGCATGTTTCACATGTGCAAGGGCAGTCATGCTGTTTCCACTTGCAGAGTGATATATGTAATTCAATCTATGAGCAGTAAAACATGAATGTCTAACTTGCTAATGCAAGTACATGCCTTGAAGAGGAAAGAAAACTTTGTGAGACTCTGTGTTGCATTGCTTTGAAGCAACCTCTAAAATAGTTCTAAAATTTGTAAGGAAATCTTATAGGAGTTAAAGTTGATAAGTGAGAGAATGTTTCTCTAATAAAATAGTTGGGTCCCTGTGAGCATTAGTACTCTAGCTCAAACAATGGGGGGCCCAGAAAAATTTCACGCTGCAAGATCCTAAAGCTGAAAAGGCAAGGAGGCCATAACTTACAATACTATGAATGCAGAAATGGACCTGTAGGTATGCCTGCCACAACAACTCCATGTTAATCTGACTTTTATATGACGGTCTATAGCAAGTGATTAAACACATTCTAGAACAAAAGAGAAAATAAAGGTTAAGGTTAAGTGTACTTCAGGGGTTGGAAAATGGAGATAACAAACTTCAAATTCTTGCTGGGCTCCATGATTTTGGTATTTGGCAAGCAGACTGCTAAACATGGGTGATTTCAGACAAAGCACCTGCTTTCCAAAAGCTACTTCATTTTGTTTTCAATTCTGTTCTTTGTTACAGAAGGATAATTACAATTTATATTTAATAAAGATTATTTTTCTCTCAGGCAATTCAAGGAAATTCAAGACAGGATTAAAGTTCACTGAAATCATGGCATGATGTTGCAATGGTCCTGTAGCATTTGAAGAAAAATTTCTTAATACTAAAATCCTGTAAAGCAAGCCAACCCTGGTTGCCAGCATACCACTATCAGAAGTTTGTCATCAGTAGGCCAGTAGACCATGCCATTACTGATTGGGCACACAGAAAGTGTGGAGTATATGCTCCATTAACACGTGGCTCTGTGGCTGGTGTCATTGCCACAGCTTTGGTTTCTTTGGTAACAGGAAGCCTTACACAGTGGCAGGCATGATGGAATCTAATGGGATCTATCTTTCTCAAAGCGGGAAGAGAGCCCTGGGACATGAGCTAGCAGGGCTTATTGAGAGGGCTTTAAACTAGATTTGAGGGAGGAGCAAGCAGGTTATGGGGTAGGCGATGGCCTGCCACGCCGCTCGCAGCCACCTAATTCCATAGCCTGTTTAGGGTGCCCTAAGCCTGAAGAGGTGAGATGGGTAAACAAGAGAACTTCTGAAGGCCCTCATGGTCAAGTTCCAACTGCCCCAGCTAGAGAGAGATGCACATTGGGTGCACAATTCAAATGCCTCTATGTAAACACATGCAGCACAGGAAATAAACAAGCCTAACTGGAGATGCGTGTGTGATTGCAGGGCCACGATCTCATTACAATTCCTGAGACATGGTGGGTCAGCTCTCATGACTGGAATGTGGTTTTAGGCTTTTCAGGAAGGCTGGCCAGGAAGGCAAGGTGGCAGAATTGCTCTTTATGTGAGAGAGAAAATGGAATGTATGGAGCTCAGCGTAGGGGAGGACAAAGCGTGGGCTGAGAGCCTGTGGGTGAGGATTAAAGCGCAGGACAATATGGGTGACACTGTCGTGAGAGTTTACTATAGACCTCTTGACCAGGGAGAAGAAGTCAATGAGACCTTCTACAGGCAGCTGCAAGAAGCTTCACGATCCCAGGCCCTGGTCCTTATGGGGGACTTCAACCACCCTGATGTCTGCTGGGATAATCACACAGCTAAGAGCAGACAGTCCAGGAGGTTCCTGCAGAACATTGCAGATAACTTCTTGATGCAAGTGGTTGATGAGTCAACAAGGGTAGAGGTACTGCTAGACCTGATACTAACAGAGATGGTCTAGTGGGAAATGTGAAGGTTGGGGACAGTCTTGGCTGCAGTGACCACAAGATGATGGAATTCACGATCCTGTGAGGAGGAAGCTGGACAAGAAGTAGGATTGCAACCCTGGACTTTAAGAGAGCTAACTTTGACATCTCTAAGGAGCTCCTTGGAGGAATCACCCGGGCAAGGGTCCTAGAAGGAAAGGGGATCCAGGAGAGTTGCCTACTATTCAAGCACCACTTTCTCCAAGCTTAGGATCGGTGCATTCCTGTAAGAAAGATCGGAGCAAGGCAGGCAGGAGACCTGCGTGGATGGGCAAGGAGCTGTTGGGTAAACTAAATGAGAAAAAGAGCACATATGTAATACGGAAGAAGGGCCGGGCCACATAGGAAGAATACAGGAACATTGTCAGAGAATGCAGGGATGCCACAAGGAAGGCCAAGGCCTGTTTGGAATTAGAGTTAGTGAGAGATGTCAGGGGCAACAGGAAGGACTTCTACAAATACATCAGCAGCAAGAGGAAGACTAGGGAAAATGTTAGTCTGCTGCTGAATGGGGAGGGTGCCTTGGTGACGAAGGATGCAGAGAAAGCAGAGTTACTAAATGCCTTCTTTGCCTCAGTCTTTACTGCTAAGGCCAGCCTCCATGTACTGTACCTGGAGACAAGAGAGAGAACCAAGAGAGAGGAGGACTTTCCAATGGTCGAGGAGGATTGGGTTAGGGATTATTTAGGCAAACTGGACACCCATAAATCTATGGGCCTGGATGGGATGCACCCAAGAGTGCTGAGAGAACTGGCGGTAGTTATTGCTCAGCTGCTCTCCATCATCTTTGAGAGGTCATGGAGGGCGGGAGAGGTGCCAGAGGACTGGAAGAAAACCAATGTCACTCCAGTCTTCAAAAAAGACAAGAGGGAGGACCCAGGAAACTACAGCCCAGTCAGCCTCACCTCCATCCCTGGAAAAGTAATGGAGCAGCTTATCCTAGAGACCATCTCTAAGTATGTGAAGGAAAAGAAGGTGATCAAGAGTAGTCAGCATGGATTCACCAAGGGGAAATTTTGTCTGACGAACCTGATAGCCTTCTACAATGAGGTGACCAGCTGAATGGATGATGGGAGAGCTGTGGATGTTGTCTATCTTCACTTCAGCAAGGCTTTCGTCACAGTCTCCCACAACATCCCCATAGAAAAGCTCAGAAAGTGTGGACCGGATGAGTGGACTGTGAAGTGGATTGAGAACTGGGTGGACGGCAGAGCCCAGAGGGTGGTGATAAATAGGGCTGAGTCTGGTTGGAGGCCTGTGGCTAGTAGTGTCCCGCAGGGGTCAGTACTGGACCCAGTGCTCTTCAACTTGTTCATCAATGACTTGGACGAGGGCACAGAGTGCACCCTCGGCAAGTTTGCGGAAGACATCAGACTGGGTGGAGTGGGCGACACTCCTGAGGGCTGTGCTGCCATTCAGAGAGACCTAGACAGGATGGAGAGTTGGGCAGAGAGAAACCTTATGAGGTTCAACAAGGACAAGTGCAGGGAGGACCCTGCACCTGGGGAGGAATAACTGCAGGCACCAGTACAGCTTAGGGTTGACCTTCTGGAAAGCAGCTCTACAGAGAGCAATTTGGGAGTCCTGGTTGACGACAGGTTAACCATGAGTCAGCAATGTGCCCTCATGGCCAAGAAGGCCAATGGGATCCTGGCCTGCATGAGGAGGAGCGTTGCCAGCAGGTCGATGGAGGGATCCTCCCCCTCTACTCAGCTCTGCTGAGGCTGCACGTGGAGTATTGTGTGCAGTGCTGGGCTCCCCAGTACAAGAAGGACATTGAGCTGCTAGAGGGGGTCCAGCAGAGAGCCATGAAGATGATTAAGGGACTGGAGCATTTGTCATATGAGGAAAGACTAAGTGAGCTGGGCCTGTTTAGTCTGGAGCAAAGAAGGCTGCGAGGAGATTTGATTAACATATTCAAGTATCTGAGGGGTGATTGTAGGGAGGATGGGGCCAGGCTGTTCTCCATGGTGGCCAGTGACAGGACAAGGGGTAATGGGTGTAAGTTGAAACACAGGAAGTTCCACCTCCATATGAGGAAGCACTTCTTTCCTGTGAGGGTGCCAGAGCCCTGCAACAGGCTGCCCAGAGAGGCTGCGGAGTCTCCTTCTCTGGAGATCTTCCAAACCTGCCTGGATGCCACCCTGTGCCACGTGCTCTAGGTGTCCCTGCTGGGGCAGGGGGGTTGGACTAGATGATCTCTAGAGGTCCCTTCCAGCCTTAAGCATTTTGTGATTCTGCGATTCTGTGAAAGTGACAAATTCCTCATGCAGTTCTAGCATTACTTTCAAATTAATAGTATTCATGGAGGGTCTAACAATATACTCTGCAGCGGAAGTCCTCTAGGAGAAGTCTAACCATTCTGCCCATGAGAATAAGGATGGGATGACTGTTTCAACAATAGCTTTTCTTCTGAGTTAGAATCATGATATGAAATATATCCATCTTGAACAGAAAGAAATCCAAAAATGCGTTCCTATACACTCAGTTTTTACCAAGAGTCTAGTTTTAGTCTGGGCAAGTGCACACACAAATGTCTGCACTGCACCACTTGGGGCTGCTATTTGCAATTTCTAGAATTTACTCAAAATTCTACATCTCTTCAATGAATTGAAAGGCCTATGTAAGACAAAACAGACATGTAAATGAATGGGGAAAAATGCAGCATATGTGTTTTTTTTCTCTCCTTTTTTTTTTGTTTTATCTCAGTTTGCAAAGTGATTGCACTCCCCCTGATGCTGTATGTGCTACATGTCCTTTGACACTGAACTTAATGCCTTATTGATTTGAACACAACACAATGCCACTTTATTGTGGTACATTAGGACAGACTGCCTATGTAAACAGGGCACAGAATGACACCTAGTACTAAAGGAGCACTGAGAGATGGAGACAGCTAATTTTATGGTGATCAAAATTTGCTTTGAGTTTGGTATATTGTGTCCAGTCTTAGAGCTTGCTCATGTTATAAAGCAAAAGCATTGTTCATATAGCTACAAATGTGAAAAGGAGCTGTGAAAAATGGCAGGTGATAATTAAAAACAATGTACCTAGCTGGCAGTATATATATTATCTATATATATATGTCTATTTATATATAAATATCTAGATAGATTTAGATTTTTTTTGAGAGAGAGGGAAACAGCATCAGATGCAAATTAATAAGCAAAATCCAGTCCCCACATTGGAATAAAAAAGCAGAAATACAAGATGTTTCTGTGATAAACAAGATTGAAATTTCTTGGGAGCGTGAGTGCACGTTTAACCTCTTAGCACAGATGTATTTGTTTTTTTGTCAGAATAAATTGGAAAGACCAACCATGAGATAGAGAAGGGAAGAAATATCAGAAAGATCTCTGCGTTATGGAACAAGTAAATTTCCATACGTTATCTCTAAAAGTACTGAGTAGAAGAAAGCAGCCTCAAACTATGATGCCTCTTCAGAGTGGCTGAGCATTTCCAAATAGATATCCTTATCAAGAAAAGAAACATGAATACTTCCCCATCTTCTAATAGATTGTTTTAAGAGGTGTTGTATTTAGAAGTTGATGCCTCTTATCTTGGTGGTTTCTCTTTTTTATTATTTTATAGCAATACGTAACACTTCCTATTTTCTATATCCAGACATACTCACACTAAATATCTTTACCTATTTTCACAGAGGCTTACAGGTTTTTCTGTCAGTTGTGTAAAATCAATGGATGCCCTTGGAAGAAAGCTGCAGCTCTGCTCTCGGCACGTATGTGCTCTTTGCTGTGACACCCCCTGCTTTGCTGACAGTCCCGTTTCTACAGGATTCACCCTCTCGGCTGATTCCATGGCTCCAGTCACTGTTTATGCCTGATGTTTGTCTAACCCTGGAAGCCTCTAACGATAGTTAAACTGTCTTGACAAACCGGGTAAAGGCAGTATTGACAGTTAGCAACCAAGTGTTTCATTTTGTTAAGTTTTGTGCTCTTGCTTTTAAGAGCTCAAAATTGTCCTCTTAAAAATAGATTAAAAGGTTTTGAAATTGTAAATTACAGCGCTTTTTAAAAAATTTTAATTAATCTAGTTATAATGATGAAAGTAAAGGGAGAAGTAGGTTGTGTCATAGCTGATTTCCACCAGGAACTGGAGTTTAGTCTGAGAAGTGACATCTTAAAGATTTTGGAAAGCACACAGCCCTCATCAACTGAGTGAAAACAGTGAGTGCCAGTTGTCAAAAACAAGAAGTATAAACTTTTATTCTGTGCAATTTCTTTTCAGGAAGACTGAACTAATCCCCTGCACGAGGCACCTTCTTTCCCTCCAAGGATGAAAGATGTATTTGTATAGTTATTTGCACTTGTTCTTTTGCTGGTGCTAGACCCTTGCTTGCAGTCAATCCTCTTCCTCCGGCACAGCAGTAACAAGACTTCCAGACCATGCCCTGGCAGCTCTTTTTAGCTTCTGTCTCTTTACAGACACATTGCCTTGTTTTTGAAAATGCAGGCTGGCTAGCTCAGGCTTGAAGCAAAATGTAGAGGAGCAATTCATGTGGCATTGCTTTCTGATCACCACTGGATATGCTGTTTGAAAACAGATATTCAGGTGAAGTATTCAGGTCTCTGTTTATCCTCAGTCATATTTTATATGATCAGACTTCAGAAAATAGTTTGTGAATCAGAAAAAAAATTCACAGTTTACAGGATTTCAGAAGAAGCAGCCTGAAAGTCTTGTTGAAAGGCTGTGGGTCTAATAACCTCCTGCACTTTACCCACTGAGACATTATTGATGGGACTTGTTTAAAACCTACCTTCTTCCTCCCAGCAGCCCCAAAACCCTGCTGTGCTGGAGTCAATGTGCTGCCGAGCAGGGCTTCACTGACAGCTTCAACACAAAGAGGAGGAACAGTCTTTCTGAGCTGCTGAGCTGTAAGTAGCTTTTGTCAAAATCCACTTGAGCAGGCTTTTCCCAGGGATTTTGTCAGATAAGTGAAATGAATTCTTGCCTGGACTCAGAGGCTGTTCTGCTCTGAATGTGCCAGGATGATGTCAGGGATGCAGCCTCCCCTCCCCTGATCCAGTGCAGACCTCCATGTTCCCCTGCAAAGTTATCTTATGACAGTACTGGTGACTCCCGTGGGGCCGGCCTGTGACTTTAGAGCCATATTCAGCCTTTCAAACTCAGCTACTAAGACTAGCATCTGGGTTAATATTAAATGCTGGGCAATGAGAGTCCCCGCAATGACAGTCCCCCCTAAAGGAGACAGTCCTTAGACGATGTTCAGCCAAATATTGCTAGGGTGCCCCTACATCCAGCTGGGTCCCATGTTGTGGTGAAGCAGTAGGGTCAGAGGAGCTATCATCCCCTGGGCTCCTGCGACTTCAGCTTCTTCTCCCTTGACTATTTGAAGTACCTGTTTCTATAGCTCATAAGAGTTTTATATGCTATTTGTACAGTCAGTAAGACTAGCTGCTACTTGCATAGAGAAGAACAGAAATAATATTGATATATAATAGTATCATGATGTACTTCGTATCCACAGGAGTTTGCAGATAATTTATCAAAAGTCATATCTGTAACTGGCATAATTCTCTTTTTTATCATGTAGTCTGCCATGGGACTGTAAAAGGGCTCTCCAAAGCTGTTCTGAGGGATGAGAGTGCTGAAAAATCTTGCTGCAAGGTGAGGGGAAGTGGAGGTTCCTCAGTTCATGTTTGAAGATAAATGCTCAGCATATCAGTTTTGCAGCATCATTGAAGTGATATGGACCAGATTCTCTGACCTTGTTCACGACTGCATTTTGCTTTCCGTATCAGAAATCATTCCTGTCTCACCTCTGAAAACCTTTCTAGCTCAATCTACAAAGCCTTTTGCAACTCACTGTTCCTCAGTGAAAAGCTATTTGGAAAGGCAATGAATCGTGAAGTGGTCTGATAAATACTTGGTAAAGGAAAGATGGTCCAGTGCTTGAGATGCTAGCCTGGGATTTGGATAATAAAGTTAGGGTTTTTTTTTGTTTGTTTGTTTTTTTTTCACAGCAACAGATGTCCTAAACAAGCTGGAGTATGTTATTTAGCCTTTCTGTAAAGCACATGGAAGTGTTGATATACCCTAATAGCCTATGGGTTGATCAGTGATAACAATAGGGATATATCCAAAAAAATATGGGAGCTTGTTCTATTCTACATATGGCAATACATACTGTCAATTTCAGGTATACTGAAACAGTATTTCAATACTGTTTGTCTCAGGAAAGAGTATTCAATCTATTAAAAGTGACTCAACTTTTGGCACCAGAAGATGCAGCTGTACATTTCTCCAAGTCTCCAGGAGTCTTTTTAACATGCCCCTTACTGCTACACACCCAATTGCATTTTACAGCAAGGTTTTGTCAAGGATACCACGGTTTTAATCTTTGCAGATGATGGAACAGACCAACTGTTTCTATCTATTAATCTCTGCTCACTTCAAAGAATGTTTGAATCTATGGCAGATGATAATAATAAAGAAATGATTCTTGAGATCTGTCTCCCTTCAGCACTGTAGATGCTGAGTCTTAAAAACAGATATTAGGCCTGACAACTTAAAGAGGTTGGTTGTTGCTGACAGCTTTCTGTGTAGCACATGTGATTGGAGAAGTACTGTTTGTCTTACTGCTATAATTTTCTGTGCAATTGCAACATCATTTTATTAGGCCTGATTTCATTTTGTGATCCAGAATGGCATTAATATTAGCACAGGTAAGAGGATTTTCATAGCACTTACCATCTGAAAGTCACCCTGGGCATATACATACCTGAAAGCAAATGTGACTACAGATAGCAGTTAGCATAGGCAGCCAAGCATCGACAGAGTGAAGAGGCAGAACCTGCAACAGATTCATGCAATTCATGCTCAGTCTCAGTCCTTCCCAATGAACAAAACACTTCTCAGTAGCGTTGAAAGTTTTGTGATAGTATTTGAGTGCGGAGGCTTTTTGCTGATGTATTGAAGTCCCTCTGTGTTGCCCTCTGTGTTTGACCTATCTTAAAGAGAGACGTCAGCTTGTTAGTACTACTTCTTCCTGTTCTTTAGTCAATCCTTTCTATTGCATTCCTAAAAAGCAGTGAAACCATTGTGAGGAGAAATGGCCAGATTCAGTGGAGACAGGAAACTGTTGATACAAATTGTCCTGTGGCATGATGTGGCATAGAGCATCTGTCCATTGAAACAAAAAATTGCTAATGTAAGAAACAGGTCTTGCAGGCTGTGCATGGTGGTTTTAGCTGAGATGGTGGAAGAGTTTACTTCCCCACACTGATCGGGCTATGGGACAATTGTGTGAATTGTGTGAGCTGTTGTTTTTTTTTTTTTTTTTTTTTTTTGCTTCAGGAAAACACCTGTGGTGTTGATGTGAGCTAATTGAGATGACTTGGCTTGAAACACAATGAGAGTCCTTGGATGGCCATTTCACTAACAGGTCATCAGGGATAGCAACGTGCGAGGAGGGAGAAGGGACACCATCACTAGCTGCTGATCACTCTTTCGTCTGGCGGAGCGGAGGCTGGAAGACGATTAGCTGTTTGTGGCTAATCAGGATCATCTTCACTTTGTGACACCATGGGACTATTGCTCGAGAGCAATTCTGGGCATAAGCATCAATGAAGCATTGCATACAACCCCAGTCATGAGGCCTCCTAGCTCTGTATCCACCTCCTGACCTGGCAGAGGGAGGATGTTCTGTATTCATGTCCTACCGGTGATCAAAGACAAAAGAAAAATTGTAGAGAAGATAGCCCTATCTGAATTGACAGATTTGACAACAAAAAGTCAAGCTGGCTTCATACTTTGTTGTAGACTGCATAAAGGTTAAAGGTTCACAGAAGAATTGATTGGTGCTTTCTTGGCGATGTTAAGAGACTATCCACTCTTTGTCCTGGGAAATTTCAGGACTGACACTGCCAGAACTTCATCTGTGAAGCCTCATATCCCAAATGAGTATTACCTTGCACAGGTCACTCCTTCCCTGTGGCTGCGGCTGGGCCAGCTCCAGGCTCACTATTCAGTCTTGCTTTCAGTGTTGAAGAGAGACCACTCAAGCAAGTGTCCTGCTCATTTGCTTCTTTAAGGCAGCAATCTCAGATGTTCTTGAAAAACCCATTTGCTATGCTACAAATGAAATCCTTGTAAAAAGAATAACATTTGCATTAGGTGCAACAACTTTATGTCAGTTATATAACTTAGGCTAGTTTGTCTCTACCCTTCTAAGCTCCCAACAACTTGCCTTTCATTCTCTAGGGTGGAAACAGCTCAATATATTTAGGACTATATGTAGGACTGGAGAAGAGAAGATTGAGAGGGGATCTTATCAATATGCATAAATAACCTGAGGGGAGAATGTAAAGAAGATGGGGCCAAACTCTTCTCCGTGGTGGCCAAGGACAGGACAAGGGGTAATGGGTCCAAACTAAAACATAGGAAGTTCCATCTCCATGTGAGGAAGAACTTCTTTGCTGTGAGGGTACCAGAGCTCTGGAACAGGCTGCCCAGAGAGGTTGTGGAGGCTCCCTCTCTGCAGATCTTCAAACCCCACCTGAGTACCACTGTGTGCCACGTGCTCTAGGTGTCACTGCTTTAGCAGGGGAGTTGGACTAGATGATCTCTAGAGGTCTCGTCCAACCTCAAGCATTCTGTCATGCTGTGACTTTAACTGTTGCATGGGAGACATTCTTACCTGTGGGATTTATCCGCCTGTGGTCACAGAGGCACAATAACTTCAACTATAATTATGAGAAAAAAATGATGCTGGAACAGCTAGTTTGTAGCTTATCCAAGTTAATTAAATCAGAACCATAATTAATTGTGTGCCCTTTTCTGTAATTTGGTAAGGTCTCAAAGCATTTCCGTCTTTTTAGACCTGATTCTTACCTCTTTACTTGGCTCATAGAGGTACCCATTTTTATAAAAGCATTCAGAAAAATAGGTTAACACCTAATAACAAAAAACACTTGAAATCTTCTCGTTCAGATGTTAATATTGTTATCTATCTGAGCCTTTTCGAGTAACACAAAAGCTATTTATTTCCAGGCTGACACAGAGTATCTTCTTTTATTCTTTCTCTTTCCCCTGAAAGCAGATACTATTTACTCAAAGTTAGTTCTTTTCTATTTTATAAATAATAAAGAACACTTCATATTTTCAAAATATTATAGACATATTCTTCTAAGCATTGATTGTTGTTATTAGCTATTGATTTAAGCTTAACTTATATTGAATTAAAATAATCTCATAATAATGATCCCCTCCACACAGGACTTAACATTTTTTAAATTGACAAGTATGAAATTAGTCAAGTATGTGAGCCTGGGTCTTATCCAAAGACCATTTAAATCAATTAAGTCATCAGGTACTTTCAATGCATTATGCCACAGAAAGACAACTAATGTTTAGTGGAATGTTTGCAGAATTTTACAAAGTCTATAAAATATAGATTAAATCCAGCTGAGACACCTCCAACTTCCTGACAAACAGGAGATGAAAGCTTTCTTTTTTAGACTGACTCTGCTGATCTAGAATTGCTGTGAGCTGTAGAAAATGCCAGCTAACTTCCAAACAGTAAATATTAATTAAAGCAGGCAGCCCAACAGGTCTCTTCAAAATGTACTTTCCTATATGAATGTTTTCAAATGAATGATGTTTTTTACCTTGCAGATATATATATATACATATATATGTAGTTGTTGTTAGTTAAGTGATAGAGTTGTAAGTGACTCTAGTGACTAAAATCCCCATATTCTCTGTTTCAGTGGACAATTTGCAAACCTTTCTGTTCAGTCCTGGTAGCTCTGTAAACAGTTGCACCTTGTTACTAAGTGAGTTTTGTTAGATTTTATTTTTGCTTTCACATTTCTCAAGTTTTTGCAATTCATGTGAATAAATTGCCTTCAAATGCCTGAAATACAGATTGAAATATGGTTTTAGCTATGAGGAGCTGACATTGTGTGTCATTTTCTTCTCCTGCAGATGCATGACTGTTGGGTAAAGTAGTCCATTCCATACTAGTATGACCCTAGGGATGTGTTGGGTAATCTTTGGGTAACCTTTACTTTGATTAAAAAGCAAATGAAAACAAAACCAAACAGCTTCTCCAAGCCCAAAGTAGCTTTGTGTTTAAGTTCAGTACTAATGCAAAATTCAGCACACCGATGGAATGTAGAGACAGGAAACTGTCTTGAAAAACATTACTAAAGGGGTTTGATGACAGGAGAAGAAGACATAAGTGAAGGTAGGAAGTTGATCTGTGGGGAAGGTGCTTGTTCTCAAAGAGGACAGACTCTTGAGCTCATTCATTTCATAAGAAAATTTTAGATCTACCCTTGCTTCTCTCTGCCTCTGTATGCAGCAGCCAGCCTTTGACACAAAAAGAGGAGTCATGCATAAATAAGATGTAAGTTCAGAAGCTGAGGTTGCTTTCGTGGGTGGTGAGATTTGTGGATCACCTTTTTCTGAGTGCTCTGAAGCAGCTGTGTTTTGTGGGAAAACATGAAAATCTAGTTCCAGAAGTAAGGGATTGTCTTCAACAGAGGCCAATAAAGGTAGCTGCAGAAATAGCCAAATAGGTAACATTTTGTTTAGGCAGCCCACATGCTGCAGAGCCAGAGTCTATAACAGCTACTGGTGGATACTTGGGCATAACTGAAGTTCCCTTCTTGCTCTCTGATGCAATATTAAAGCTTTGCTATTGATTGCCCCTGTGTCTTCTAACTTTTCCCAGAGATTTCTTGGGTGTTTCAAGGCCAGCTTTGCTAATTCTGTTGGTGCTTTGTTAATATACACTGTGTTTCTGCCATTTTGCAGCCTTCCTCTGCTTTAGCTCAGGCAATTACTTTCTGTATATTGTAGATAACCATTGCTGGATCAATAGCAGAAGTTTATTCTTCATTTCTTTCATGATTGCTATTGTATAGTGATGCAAAAAGGCTATTGTAGGCAGCTACAATTTGGCAATAGATGAGTAATCCTGCACTTTGTTAAGCACCCAGAAGTCTTAAGGGATAAAAAGTGATATAATCATTATTAGTAGTTCTATTACTCCTCTGACATCTCCTTTAGCTATTATTTGAGAACTGGAGAGTTATCTGGGCATTAATGTTGCTTCAGTGAATTATCTGTGCATTTTTCCTATCCCATTTGATGACTGTTTCTGTCATAAACCACTGGCATCCCACAGGGTCCTTTGATTGAATGTCAATCTATTTTTTTTTTAATCTGGTTCCCTGATGTTTCCCAGTCATGTAATGCTCCTGTGCAGAACTGGGCCCTAGAGGTTAGGATTGCTGGTTTCCTTTCTCCCTCAAACAGCTGGCTTGTCATTGCTGTTGTCTCTAGACACTGAGCAAGTTGGCTTCAGACAATTCTGTTGGCAGTATCTGATGTGTAAACCTGATGATGGAGGAAGTGTTGAAGCAACCTAAATATTCACCTGCAGTGATCATCAGCTTCTGCTTTTGTTCTTGAAATAAGAGACCATGCTGGGGTCTTGAGGGCTTATTTGTAGTGTTTCATTGTTGAGAATACCTGGGTTAAATAGCAGAAAAAAACCCACATTTGTTGGTGACATTGTGTAGCCAAATGTGTGCTTGATTTTCTGTCAGTATGGTGCATTGACGAGCTCTTGAACTGGCACCTGTAACGTCTCTGACTCCTTAAAGGGCCTGGCAGTGTGAGGTATTTAATACCTAGCTTTAAAGGGCAGCGGCTCTGCATATTTTGGGTAGTGACTGTACCTGGATCCTGTAATTCCAATATGCTTAAACATCTTCTCCATGGAAAAATTGGAAAGGTTGTGCTTTATTGCACAGTTCCTGGTGGAACACAATACTCTACTAACAGGGAATTAGACTCCTAGCTAATAGGAGAGTTAATAGGACAGGTAGCTTGATAGGTAGCTGTTTCTGGGGGGGGAAAAAAAAAAAAAAAGCCCAGCAGAGTCTGTTACTTTGTTTCATCTTTTATAGGGAATGCTAAATCAACCTTTTTCCTGGGAAACAGGCAAGTGTGGTATCATCAGCAGAGCTGAAGAAAAGGTGGGACCAAACTGCAGACGAGTGAGACAGGCATTCTCTCCATGATCATTAAAAGAACCGAAGTTGTCCCATACACATTTATGCTAATGAAAACTTAACAAAGAAATCTTCACTTTTTAACTGAGCCACTGCACAGAAAGCAGGTTTATAAAGCAATTTTCTTTCTGCCTCTGCATTAGCATGAAACCTTTTGGCACAGCCTTTTTACAATTCCTGTCTACTTAAGTATCTCATGCAAACTATTTGCTTTAGAATATGATAGTGAAGTCTATTGAGAACATTAAATAATAAATTACGCAGCTTTCTTATTCTTGTTGAGCTGAAATGCTTAATAGACAAAATTCAAACATAGGTTTAATTCACCTATAAAGTACTTGGGCATCTGAATTACAGTTTTAATCTCCAGCAGCTGAGTTACGTCCTACTGTTACAATATATTCAGAGAGGGAAGGCTGGACAGGTAGAATATCCTTATTTTACAGATTGTGAGCATAACTTACGCAGACAGCTAACAGCCTATTCCTACTAGGCAGGGAGAATTTACTGGGGGGCTCAGCATCTTGCTCCTTCTGTCACTGGTGGGATATTAACTTGTTCCTTCCTTTGCAGAGCTGATCTGTTTGGGTTCAGCCTTGGGCTGTTTACAATTACTGCTCTTTGGAGGAAATGGTCTTGCAGTGCAGAAAGAGGGTTGTGCCTGCATGTACTCCTGGCCAAGAGGGATGCTCAAATGAATTAGTTATCTTTTATTTTTACTTTTTTTTTTTCCAATCCTTCCTAAAAGAGGCATGAAAATTCACAATAAAGCCAGATGCCAGATGTTTTTGCCCCTCTGTTTTTCCCCAGCCTCTTCAGACTCCAGAGGGAAATGACAGGAGTTGGAAATCATGCAGGGCTTCACTCCCTGAAAACACCAACACATCATAAAAGTCATTATATCTGTTGGCAACAGGCGGTTCAAAACAAGTCAGGACCAATGCTCATCTATTCCAGCTGCTATTGCTGGAACAGAAAAAAAGAACTGAGTTGAATTTTGGCCATATAGAGAGAAGAAACCTGAATGGCTCGAATAGTAGAAAAGACAAACCTCTTTCGGTAACGTGCCAATCTCTTCTAGTTAGTGCCTTAATGCGTCAAAAGTCATTTGCAATTGTCAGATGAAAGGCAACATGGAAAATGAAAAGTATTAATGTACACCGTGCGCTATGGAAGAGCGCTATGCAGTTAAAACTTATTTTGAAAAATAGCTTTACTGAAATGTCTGCATTTTGCAATCTCTGCTGATGGAACAGAAGATGCAGCATCCAGATTTAATGTTGACTCCATGCTATTCTGTGTAGCATTTGTCCTAATGTAGAACTCTGGGCACAGTCCAGTTATCTCCTATTTACTAAAAATGAAGTATATCATTATTTACTGTTTTCCCAGAAATTTTATGTAAAACCAGGATGGGTGATCTGAAAAGATGAATTACAAGTTAAATCCTTAGGAAAGGTGAACAAGATGCAGATTGGGAGATCTAAAACTGGAAATAAATAAAATAATTTTACCTAATAGAGCAGTCTTAAAAAAGTGCTTTTCCTGATCTTTAAGAAACATTTTCAGCTTATAATGATTTATTTTCACCACTCACAGAAACTATATGAATGACTAATACTCTCTGATAAAATCTCTATCCTATTAAAGAGTCAACTTTGAAGTACAGGCAAAGAAAAATAAAAAAGGTGCGAAGACAACGTATAGCTACTAGTGAATCTCCATTCTAAAGTTGTTTTCTACTAGTTGTAAACCATTTCTATCAGGGAGCAATTTCCTATGTGCTGCCATTAGTGGATAATATTTTTCTTCATATAATGGGCTGTGGATAGTGACTAACCACAAATGGTAATATTCTCTCTTCTAAAAGCCTGCACAGCACACTTTAATGTTCTGCCATGATGCATTAAAATATAAAGTAAACTATTTCCAATATGAAAACTCATTTGTTTAGAAAAAATCTCTCTCTCCTTCTCTCATTACTCCTCTCGCAACTGCTGAATGAAAGTTGAATTTTCCATTAAGTTTCAGTTGTCCCAGAGTTGAAAGGTATGTTCTATAGTTAACAGACCTTGGAAAACATTTTATATGCAGTTTAAGAAAACAAAATAAAATCTGATAAACAAGCGAACAGCACGTGTACATGTGCCATGAGATTTGTTACCACTTCCATCTCTGAGTTGCTATGCACACAAGATAAACTGAGCTTGTATTAACCAGGTGCAGTATAACAGTGTTCTGTTATCTGTCCCTGACAAAATTACAGGCTGCTAGCTGGAATTGCCTCTTGCAGACAGTAGTCATTTAGTTGTAAACTGTGCTTGTTTTCTTCTAAAAGCCTGAAAAAAGGGGCATTTTTATAAGTATGTTGAAATATGGAATGTTCTGAGTTCATGTAAGGGAAACAAAAACCTACCGAGCTCTTTCATTTCCTATCAAACATTTACTGCATTGCAGGTCTCTACAGCTCACTAGCAACATCAGTGTAGTGTTCCTCATGCTGAAAGTGTTTATAGTGCCATGGTAATGTATTATTTGAGGCCATCTTTAAACCTGTATTCTGTTTTTATAGGACTGCTTTTGATAAAAGAGAATGTAGAAACATTTTTGGGTGTTTTCAACTGTGACAATTTATGAGGGAAAAGTAAATGCATTATGCTTGTATGTTACCGCAGGATTCACTGCTACACAGGAAAAGTCCTTACTTACAACTGAGCTTGCTTAATAGGACCAAACGATAAGCCCAGCAGAAAATGCTGAGCTCACTGGCTTATTTTTTTAAAAAATTCTGTTTTCAAGTGCTTTGATTTCTATTTTTTTGAAAAGTAAAACTCCATAATAATACAACCCTTTTGCATTTCAGAACTATAACAATTTTCTTCCCAGAATTGTCTAAAATAAAATCCACTTAAATCTCATGCCCTGCAATCAAAGAATATATAGGGGGATTGTTTTAGTCATCATCAAGCAAGAAAAACAAAACCTTCACAATTGCCTGGTATAGGTAGTTAGAGTAATGCATCCAAAGCGTGTTTACATGTAAATTAGAGAAAATGGATCTGGAACACAAGGGCAAATTAGGTCTGTATTTTATACAGTGCTAGTTATTATGGATTATCAAAAAGTTGCACCTTTAATATCCTGTTCCCATGCTCTTTGCTTGTATTTCATTGCAGAAGAGATGAAAATAAGTTTTGTATTAGATACTCTGAAGCTTCCATTAAAACATCTCAGTCAGCAACTGGGTTTAAACTTTTGGTTTATGAATAGCCTTAAAAAAAGCTGTGATGTCACTTCCATTTTTCCATCTCTTTGTACACTTCTTTTATGCCTTAGAAAGTTAAATATTTTCTAGGCTCTATACTAAAATAATATCAGGGGACATCTGAAATGTTGAATTATACTGTCCTTTTAAAACATAGGTCTTTCAGGCCATATACCAAAATGAAACTCAATGAAGCAGCCATTATTTTATCACTTCTATTACTCAATTTTTAAGAAACAATTAACAAGGTCACAAATGGTGCTTTCACTCATTTTGGTTTGCTGCTGAAATACCTTCAGTGGTCTGACTTTTAAACTTGTCTAATGTTTTCTGATGTTCCTTCCTACTCTTGTTTTCATCACTTCTGAGTGTGAGCTTTTGTGGTAGCATGGCAGATGGTAGCAATTTTACAGCACATAGATTTTAAAAAATACCGTTTTTTGGCATAGTTCTTGAAGAAAAAAAGAGAAATGTGAAACAATGCTTCAATGTATGTGTAATTTTGAAAGAGAGAGAAATAGAGAAGAGAGAGGAATTCAAGAGGATGTAAAGTGGATATGAGACGGCTGATTAGTGAGTAAGCCTCAGCTTCACCCTGTATCATATGTATGATGCCTTTCAAAGCACATGGCTCTAGGAGGTGTTTTGAGGCAGCAGAAAATTTAGTCAATTAGGTTTTCTGCTTAAAAGGCTAGCAATGTATCTACCAAGGAGCTCATGTACTGCAGATTTTGAAGCATTGGTTTTCTAATGATGTGTCTGTCTGGCCAAAGAATGCATGGATTATTGCACATGCAGACTTGCAGCAAGGCTGGGTCATTGCAGTAGAGGTGGGATGGCTTGCAAACAAAATATGTGCCCCGTCTATTAGAGGGTATAGGCATGAAATACAAAGTACAGTACCATATGCCTAACTATATAAGATGAGGAGATTAAATGATACAAGTGTTCCCTTCTGGTCATAAATAGTTCAGCAGACTTCCAGTGTTATCCATCTTCAGCAGGATGATATGAGACCATAGTGCCATTAGTGGTATAATTTTCTGAATACGGAAAGCATCATTTTGGTTAACAAAATATGCAAGCTGCACAACTAACCTAGGAACATTGATATTTAGGGCTGTCCTTTACCAGCTGAATTGCTATAGGTAAGGGAACTTGTTCCTTTAAAGGATCTTTTTCTCTAAAGTAATTCACTAATAAACTTCTATGTCTGTTTGTTTAGATACGGGTCATATCGAACAATAATAAAGGAAACCACAAGTGGACCCTTCTTTGCTTGGTGACATCTACAACCACCTCTGGAGTGGCTTGAGTACATGGGGATTAGCCTACCCACAGAAAACTGTCCGTTTGGCTGAAGTCCTCCTTTACTGGACAACTTGTTAGCAGCTGTATTTCTAAGAGATCACCCACCGTGTCATCACATGGAGTTATTTATTTCTCAGAAGTTATTATCTTCTGCATACAATACCAGCTTTGGTAATATCCCATTTTGCTGTCGTCTCTACCTGGTGGCATAATATCCATTCATTGGTCATGCCATGTAACGCCCTGAGTCATATCTACAAATACCAAGCTTGTTCCCTCACGCCTCATATCACGGGCAAAATTCTCTGTTCCTAATATATTTTTCCCTCTCCCTTCTCCCCATCCAAGCACCTTTACTACAGGTGGAATGAATCTAGCCTTTGCTATGTTTAAAAAGGTAGATGCTGAGAAGATGAAGTCTGAGAAAAAATACTTTGCCTTTCAAATAGATCATTCCAGGGTTAGAATCTGGGATAGTTCATTTTGCGCCCAGCTTCAATCATTTCTGTTTTGCTGATACTCTTTCTAACTTTTTAAAGTGTAAATCTTACAGTTTTTATGTGTCTGTAAATCAAAAACTGCAGAACTGCTTTTAGTCTCTTTAAAAAAGAATCACATCTGGACTAAGGATTTTGTATGCCAAGTTCCAGCATCATGCACATAAGAAGATGAGTTAAAAACTTCTTTGAAAAACGAAGGAGGTTTACAATGGGAATGCTTTTCCGAGTGGAGGTATGAGAGGATATCACTATAATAAATCTAGAGAACAGAGATAAAATGAGATCTTATGATGCTTTCATGGATTCTGGCAAAAAGCAGTTTTGCATCTGAGTTCAGGTGATTCTGCCCAGCAGATGCTATTAAAGTTGTATTTTTCAAATGCTTGTGGTTCACCATGTCCTTTTTTCTTTTTTTTTTCATTGTGAAGAAAGTCACAAAGTCAATCACCCAAAGGCAGAACTTTGTGTGAGATGTGTTAAATGTGGGATATTACCCTCCTCCAGCCCCGGCAATCAAATTCCCTGACCCTGGATTTTCTCTGGATCCCACTGGGACTGCTGCACTGCGGGTGACCCTGAGCCAGGCACACTCTGCAGATTTTTCAGTGTTTTGCTAGAGAAGCACAAGTTATTAAGGATTCTCCCTGCACTTTGGGACTCAAAGAGATTGTGAAAGTAGCTTTACACTACTGTCATACTTGCAAATGCTTAGGGAAAGTGCAAGAATTGTTTATGGTGACGTTGTTTCCTCTAGAAATGATCAGCTAACATTTACCTTAGACTTTAGGCTCCTTAGGCTACTCTGAAGTAGAGGACTTCAGAGTAATCTAACTAGAACAAAAAGACTCATCTTTGAGAGTCCTGTTACTAGGAACATGGCTGTTTTCAAATAGCCTAATAAAGTCTGTAGCCTGTTGTGTCCCAAGAATTTGGCATCTCTTGCAAGTTAGAATCTCGTTTTGTGGTAAATAGGTTTTTCAACATTTGTGACAGCTTGAAAATGTTCAATGTCCCTTACACTAAACTGATGAAAATAGAAAGATTAGAACAGACTGAGAAGCAATATGCCCAGGAATGTGCAATTATAAGGATATCCATCTGAAAACAGCTGTTTGCAGAAATAGGAAAGAGGAAGCATTTTTAACAACTGGGTAGGCCATTGGGGACTTGCACATGTCGCCCAGTGGTTTGAACTCCAGTCAAATCAGTGCCCGGGCATGATTACTTTAGTTGTTCACTATTCTTCTGCATGAAAAGAATTGACTACACCATCAGGAGACATGAGAAATTGTGCAAAAAATTGTTCTTCATGCGTACTTACTGGAAGGAGATAGTGACCAAGGAAGAGGTTGCTCTGCTGCTCAACAGAGAAGCGAGGCTGTGGACAGAAAACACCAATAAAACAGTATGAAAAGCCTTTTGCATTTTCATACATTTTCCATTCAAATATTTTCATTACAGCTTCAGCTATGTCCCAATTAGAGTTTGGGAAGTTGGAGAAGAGTTATCTGAAGGTGAAGTCTTTGAATTTAATGTTTTTTTCTTGGCCTTAGGATGTTCAGGACCAGACTACTCAGAAAATAGCCTTAAATTATCTTGGAGCTGCAGGGAACTATTTCTGAGAGCTCAGGAAATGTGGATGAGGATTTGAGAGAAGGCCAGATAATGTCTCTTTATCTGAGGAAAAAAGACAGATGGAAGAGTTGCTGAGGGCCAGTCAGCTTGAACTGAGTGACTTTGTAGTGGACGTCTGCTACAGATTGCCAAGAAGATCAGGAAGAAATAGGTGAGACCTTCTTCATGTCCTGACAGAATGGACCTGTGAATACTGAGGGAGCTGGGCAATTTCATTGTTAGGCCTATCTTTGAAAGATCATGGTGACTATGAGAAGTTCCTGAGGACCGGAAGACATCAAATATCACCCCTCTCTGCAAGAAGGAGAATCTGGAGAGCTATAGGCAGTCAGACTCGCTTCAGATTCTGGGAAGATGATAAAGTAACTAATCCTGAATGCTATTTTCAGGCACATTAAGGATGGAAAAGTGGTTGGGCGTAGTCAGCATGGGTTTATGAAAGAGAAATCATGCCTAACTAACTCGATGATAGCATTGAAAGATGGGATGACTTGCTTTGTGGATTAAAGGAGAGCAGTGGATGTTTATTTTGACTTACCTTGAATAAGGCTTTGAACACTTTGATAACATCTCATAGACAAGCAGATGAAATATAGGCTAGATAAATAGTGAATGAAGTGGACTGAAAACGTAAACTGATGGACTTGGAAGGTTGTTGTCAATGGCACAAAGTCCAGCTGGAGGTTAGTGAATGATAGTGTTCTCCAGGGTTAGGTACTTGGACTGGACTGCTCAGCTGGATGACAGGCTCGAATGCATCCTCAGTGAGTTTGCAGAAGACAGAAAACTAGGAGGAGTGGCTGATACAGGAGATGGTTGTGCTGACATTTGGAAGGACTTCGACAGGCCAGTGAAATGGGGCAGAGAGGAACCTCATGAAGTTTGTCAAAGGGAAATGCAAAGTCCTGCCCCTGTGGAAGATCAACCTTATGCACCAGTACATGCTGAGGGAGAACCAGCTGGAAAAGCAGCTCTGTAGAGAAGGACCGGGGAGCCCTGGTGGACAACAAGCTGACTGCAGGCCAGCAATGTGCCCTTGTGGCAAAGAAGACAACATCTTCTTGAGTTGCACCAAGAAGAGCATTGCCTCCTTCCCCTCTGCTCAGCCCTGCTGAGGCTACTTCTGGAGCGCTGGGTGCAGTGCTGGGCTCCTCCTAGGAATCTATTTGGGCAAGTTCTGCAAAGAGCCAGAAAGATACTGAAGATAGATATTAAGATGTGTCTTTAGATATTAAAGATATTAAGGGGACTGGTGCATCTGTCATACAAGGACAGGCTGAGAGAGCAGGGACCCCATCCTGGAAAAGAGGAGATTCAGAAGTATCTGATCAGTCTTTTTAAATATCTGATGGAACTTGGAAACAAGATGGAGTCAGACTCCTCTCAGTGGAGCCCAGTGTCAAGATGAGAGGCAACAGGCACAAACTGAAACACAGGAAATCTGAATGTAAGAAAACACTTCTTAATTGATGGTTTAATGCTGGAACAACTTGCCCAGAGAAGTGGTGGAATCTTCATTCTTGAGACATTCAAACCTGAACTGAACATGGCTCTGGGCAATATGCTATGGTTTATGCTTGAGCAGGAGAATTGGACAAGATGAGCCCCTTTAGCCCTTTTGACTATTCTGTGATTCTGGGAGTTCAAATGAAGGGGAAAAAAAAAAAAAAAGGAGCAAATGCACTCTATGCAAGTACCTAGTGAAAAAGATAAGATGATGTTTGTGAGGCTTTTGGGTGTGTCTTTTTGATGCTCTTGGAAGGAAGCTTGAAAACATGGCCTGTATGAAACTACTGCAAGATAGATACAAAACCCATTAAAAAGTGTACTCAGATAACATTTTACTTACAGAATGGAAGGATTTATAGAGCTCTTCAGCGCATTCTTCTTAAGATACAAGTCAATACTATCAATCACTAATGTCTTACTTGATGGTTAGAGAATATCTTATTAAATTTAAAGATGAAACAAAATGAAGAGGGGAGAGCAACCAGGTGAAGTGTGAAGGATGGGTTAAATGATGTCAGCAACCTGCAGAAACAGTCTGAAAAAAAAAAAAAAGAACAAGGACAGGATTCCACACTCAGTGCAGTTGTTTACTGCAGTCAAACACAGAATTAGGAACAACTGAATAGGAACCAGTTCTGCTGAAAAACACTAAGTGCTGTTGTGGATCACAAGCTGAGCATTCTTGAGGCAGGATATATTACTATATATATATTTTAAAAAAGCTTTTGTTCATCATTAGAAAGGCCTCAGCTAGAATACTGGTCTTACTTTGGATGGACTTGTGACCTCCTGTCACTAAATTGTGTAGATGCTAAAAGTTCAAATGCATTTAAAAGGTAGCCTGGCAAACTAAATGGAAGCAGATTATAGAAACAACTATGCTGGCTCTAGGCACCTACAAACAACAGATTTTCAGGAGCTCAACAAAGTCCTGGAAAAATATTACTACATGTTTGTTCTGTGCTTATCCTCTTTGCAAACAGAGGTTACAGTTTTAACACTTTGCTGCTTCTGACCTAAATGAACTTTCTGGCTGATGATCCACTATGGCCTTTCTTATTTCCTGCCATGTTCCTACATTCAGTGAAAGTGGTGGTGGCTAAAACAGTAGTGAAGAGGAGGGATTGGGATAGAGGCCTCAGGCTGTAGTAGAAGATGCCAGTGGGTGCTAGAAGCTGCTAAATCAGTACTAATGGGTCTGTGATGAGAGACAACTGAACAAAGATGGTTTTCCTGGGCATTCAGCTTTTGTCTTCCTTCCACACAAGATCTCTGTCAGTACAAGAACTTCTGTCCCTGACTGTCTCATTTCTTCATTGTCACATGCCTGCTCTGCCGATACCCTCTCTGAACATTGCTATAATGTAGTAATGATGTTTTTATTTTGTTCCTGCATATGACTCTGAGATCATCTGGTAATCTAGGCCAGCATCCAAGGCAGAATTTGGATTTAAGTTTTAAAAATCTGGCTGACTTGAACAATAGATTACAGCAGTTATGAAGGCGATGTTGTCCTTTTTTGGCTAAGATCTTGGCTAAGTTTTATATGATATATTAAAAATAATAAAAGAAAATGAAATAATAAAAGAGGGCATTACAGTAACAAAAGAGCAGAGCAATAGAGAAGATTCAGATGCCAGAGAAGAGCCAAGGGCAAAAATTCATCTTATTCTATGAGTTCAGTGCTGCTTTTTTGGTTCTAATCCTTTTGCTTTGGTGCATTTCACTCTTTGCAGGATGTAGAGACTGAACATTATACTCTGGTGGTTTAGTACAGCCTATCATTGTGTTTGTTTCAATCAGTTCCTCACTGGGCTGAAAGCTTTAGGGATTTCTTTCACAGTAATTCCCCAGATCTCATTCTTGGTCATTACAGTGCTGTTGATTGCCACTAAGCAGATAGTTCCTCCTTTTTATTCTTTGCTTTCAGCCTCATAATTCTGTGCTTATCTGCACTGAACTTCATTTGCATTTATTAGCTGTGTTGGTATTTAAAATATCTACTCTAAAACCTTCTTTATCTGTCTGCATTGTTTCTTATTATTTGCTGTCTCTCCTACTTTAACTTTAAATGCAAACTTGAAATGTTTGTTCCAAATGGTTGTCCAAATTCTTTGCATAAAAAATTAAGTGCTGGTATCTTCCTACTCTCTGTCCTGACTACCAAATTGTCTCTAGCTGAGAGGTTACCTTTTTCAGTTTTACTTTTCTCTTAATATTCTTTTAGGTCCAAGCAGTTCCAATAATTTATTCTTCCTCTCCTTTTTTCTTGGAAGATGTGGCTTTCTGGCAGGGGATTTAGCAAGGTAGGACCACCGTGCTGAGCGCACACACCTTGACTTCTCCACATGGACCCCGTTCCTCAGGAGGAGTGTGGTGTCTATGCATTCAGACTCCAGCACTGTGACAGGCTGATCTATACCTTTTAGAAGAGTTGAAAAAACATCCTAAATGTGCTGAGTTGAAGATTTTCACATGGTGAAACCATGACTCCTTATGTCTTCTTTGAAATCACAGATATCAGGTATTTGGTTAGTGATTGAAAGCAGTCACTTATGATCGAGGTAATCTACAGGAGAAAAAGATGGTTACAGTCCAAGCACTGAACCTGATTCCAGTTTAGGGGTCTGGCATAGGAATGATGCAAATGAAACTCTATCCCTTAGTCCCCTTGTGTAAAATGGAGAATATAATGCTTACTAGCAGAACTCCTTTGTTGTTGTTGTTGGACTTTTCTCACAGTTTAAAGGATGTGTTGCTCCCAAATAGCGCAGAACTAAGAATCTGCAAATCTCAGGATGGTCATGAGTAAGCCTGCAGTGCACACCAGCATAAATAGAGCACTGTTTACCTGAAAGTTACGGCAGACAAGAACAGGCTGTCTAGAAAAGGTTCAGTTCCACAGCAAGACTCAAGAATGCAGATATTTATGTCTACTTGTATCTAAGTTTCTATTACAGTCAGTAGAGGGTAGCCAATGCAGTCAAGGGAATTAAAGATGCAGTTAAGCTGAAAAACAGAGGCTTGTGTGCTTTTGGGTGAACTGATTAGCTCTCTGGGAGCTATTGCCTGGAAACTCATTTCAGTTGCTCTCACATAGACATCTACTGCCATTTGAAGCTAATGCCTTAGGGTATTTTCCTTGCCTCCAGCTGCTTTGGCAAAAAGAAAAAGGTTGAGCATGGTGCCTGTATGTTATCTGTCAGCCTGGTACAGAAATTTTGGATACTTCAGAATATCTCATAAAACATGGTGCCTGTGTACTAGCAACCAGTTCAAGACCCTGATCTCTGCTGAAAATAGAACAAAAACCTCCATTTACATTGAGATCTCTATGTAAAGGCCTAAATTTAGAAATTTCAAATTGAAGTGGAATCCTATCTTCACTCGTTTCTCTTTACCGAAGAACATATTTACTGAAAGTTTTCAGTAAAATCTGAGGCTAAAAAATGCCTTCTAACTGTGAAGAAAAATTGGCTGTTTTTTCTCTGGAAATAAAAGAATCCTTTACAATTAAGATCTTTAAGAAGTTTTCTGTTTCACATGACTAACATTCATTGCATATGTATGATTTACAAACAGGAATCCATGTCACATCCTATTAATTGCTCTCCTGCTATATCTGACAGGATTCATGTACACCATGATACGCTCTTTTCATTCCCACAGTTCTACATAGGTTCATCTACCATCCAAGTGCTGGAGATAAGAAGGATTTAGACTAGCCTTGCTATTCCCAGGTGGGATAGGTTTTTGAGAACTGCTTGAGTTTGGGCTGCCATGAAATGCTATGTAGAAGTTTGGTCCAGCCAGTAGTATGTTGAAAATGGGTCATAACATGACCTATTGCATGTTGAAATAGGTCATAAACTGCACTGTGCTTCAGATTACTTGTGATCTAGACTCATAAAGATGGGCTAAATATAGACCAGCTTCCTGGACAGCACTGAAGAGAGTGCAAAGGAGTAATAAACCTTCCCTTGCCTGTAGTCAAAAATTTCAATATGCCCTTCTCATCCCCATCAGAAATTCCTTCTCATTTAGAGCTTGCTGGTAATGTCAAACGTGAAAGCCTTCTCAAAAAGAGGTGCCAAAGGCCAGAGCCTCAGAGGGTGCAGAGTATTAGCGCTAATAACCAGGCCTTATGGAAATGTGTATGGGTCCAGTTCTTTGGGTAATGATTATTGTCAGTTCCTTTCATCTGAAACAATTAGTCTGGACTGAAAGCATATTTTTAGGGCCTGATTGGAAGTCCAGAAAAGTCAAAAGAGCATTTGTACTGGCATGGCAAGGCTATAGCATTCTCAAGGGGATAGCACTGAGCAATCTAAAACTGTTCATTTCATTCCTTTGATATTTTAAAGCTTGGCAGAGTATTACTGTAGTGGAAAAGTACAAAAATACCCTGCAGTTTGTGCAAATTTAAAAACAAACTGAACAGCTAACTGTCTCAGGTGTTCCCATACACAGCCCTGGAAACACAGGAAATCATGAAATGCTATTTTCATTGCTGTTACCTGTAATATCTATTTTTTGTGGCTCACACAGAAGGTATCAAAAAGAAAACAAGCCAACAAACAAATGAAAACTCTTATAGTCTCTTTTCCTACATTTCTGTGAAAAGAAAATTATAGTCCATGCAGAATTAAAAAGTGGAAAAGCATGAGAGACTTTGGAAGGAGAAACAGATACAGAGTCTGGAAACAGTGCTGCAATTTCCCCTTCAAAACTTTTTGAAAGCTGTTTTCTAGGACTCTGAATTGTGTTTTAACCCTTTTGAACATTACTTTCTGGAAAGACAAGCAAAAAGTATAAACTTGTGTATGCAAAAAGATACTGTCAGTGCATGTTAGAGATGTTAAGCTCTTTGAGGGAAAAGGTCTATCATAATTTTATAAGTAAATATTTTATTAATGTCTCTTCTTCTGAACTTCTGCCAGTGTGAGCACTTCATTTTTGCTTGTTCATCTTCCAGGATCATTAGGTTTTTGTCATTTTAAGAATATGCTAAAAACCTGGTGATGCCTGAACTTTTTTCTCACTTTCTTCCAGTTCGGTATATTAATCTACAGCTTTTATTTTTATTATTATATTATTATATTATTTATATTATTATATTTTTACTATAAGTTTACAGTAAATTTAAATAAGTTTACATTAAGTTTTAAGTAACAATGTTTTTGAATTGTGGTGCCTTAGGACGACCATCTGTTGAGGACTTAAATGGCTGTTAAATGATTGGCTAAACTATCAGAGAATAGGACTTGTAAAAAAGGTCCTTGCTTAATTCTGGGACCAAACAAGTCTGCAGTAGTTCATTTAGGTTAGAAGACTGAGTCAGCATATTTGCTTTAATTTTTCACTTAATGTAATCTCGAAATTAAGTGAAAAATAAATTAATTTCCTACATTATTATAATGTTTATGATACTTCTCTTTTTTGTCAACTACCTTCTTTATAGAGTTATTTCATTAGAATAAAACATTTTGTTAAGCTATCCTACTGTATTTTTATCTACACGTAATTTATCATGGAGGCTGGTGTGTCGTACAACACTTCAGTGTCTTTGAATATATATAGTTTATTTAATTTTTTCACATTCCTTTTATTCTTTTATTAGAGATGTCCACAACTTTCCTAACATTCTATTTCAGATTACTTAATTATTATTCCCTGCAGAGTCAAATGGAACAGTTATAGTTGATTGTGAGTTCACGGTTGCCTCAAGCTATTGATGGATATGTCTACACACATGCAAATCTTCTTGAAAATATAAATTAACTGTCAAATGAGATCTAGTGAGAGAGGCGTCTGGGCCAGACTCCTGTTTTCTTGTGCATTCTAAGTGTCTTGGCTGAGCCAAAGCAAAAAATCTCTTGCTCCTGGCATATCCCACATCCTTTCTTCATCCTCCAGGTATCTGTCTATGCTGATGATCTAGATCTGTGCCTGCTCGCTTCGGCTGCTGCAGGGCTTGGGCCTGCTGGCTCTATCCTCAGCTGAGTGCTCAGGAATGGAAACCCAACAGACATGCAGATAGGTGTTTGGAGATAAATGAGTCCACCTTGGTAAGCTCCTCAAGTAGAATATGAAGAAGAGAGGAAGATGTGCATTGTTTTTCCTCATCCAATACTACTGCCCCAACATATCCAGGCCAATTCTGCAACCAAGATTTCAAGAAAAAAAAATTATCCTTTCTGCATCAAGCCATGGTAGCAAGGAAAATACTATTGGTTTTGGATAAATAGTTAAGCACCCCTCCCCTTTTTTTTTCAGAAAATATAAAGTCCAGTAAAAAAAAAAAAGATGTGAAAGGTAGAAAAGCAAATTTAAATGCCAGCCTCAGGACTCATAATTTATAATCTGATTGTCTAAATGCACATTCCCCTGTTATCTCAGTTCTGGACTAAATATCAGCAATACTCATATCATCTCCTGCCTAGGAAATCTGTTTGGCAATTTGCACAAAAAGCCAATAATCAACTTTTAGAGATACATCAACCTTTATGTAAGAAGACACTTTAAATTTATACCGTATCATAATACTTGACAATGGGTCAACTAGTCTCAGCCACAATCTGGTGAAGCAGGTTGTGTTTTTTGACAAATGTAGGTCAGTATGTACATAATTGAATTTCCTCTTACTATCGGAGTTTGTTTTATTCTGGATATGTGGAATTAAACACAGTTCTTGGTTCTAATGAGCTTTCAAAAACCTCACTAAGCTGAATTCATGGAATGTTTCAGTTTATGTCAGGGAGCTCTGAGATCTATCAAACTTTTCTGCATCTCTGGCCTCTTTTAAATGTGCTCATAGATAGTCTTGAGTGGGAGAAGAATGATTAGTCTGTGTGCACATTGAAGCAGCCCTGTACACTCTGCGTTTGCTGAAGACTAGATTAACTCAGATGAAATGGGGCAGTATTCCTTGGATTTCAATAGGACTGAACTCTTGAGTTGTTGCTCATCTTTCCTTGTGAACTTCAGGCACTACGGTAATGTTATGAATTCTGAATGTCATGTACATTGTACATCTGGAATACTAGATATACCCTCTCTCTCTCTCTCTCTCTCTTTTTTTTTTTTCTTTTAATGAATTTCATCTTGTTCCTTGCATTCTTGGATTTTTGGTTTTATACATCTTGGAATACACTATTCTTCCTAATGCAAAAAACAGATGCTTTTGAAAAGGAAAAGGCAATGCAGTGGGGAGTGAACTAAGTGATAGAACCCTAAAGCAGGTGGAGAAGGCGGTATATTGTATTAGCATGCTTCCCCCTCAGCTGTGACTGTAGTTATCTGAGGAATGCTCATACCTACTGCTGAGCTGGGATCTGGCTGGAAGCAGCTTGGTAGTCTTGCTAAAAAGGACTCGATGTACTTTGTAGGTCCTCTCTGAATAATACATCTAGATGATATGAAAGTTGATGAACATAACTCAACCAAACTCAGGCTAGAAAGTCACAGGTTGCCACTGACCAACCTAGCTCAGGCATAGGAAACTATATGGACCTGACAGAGTTGATGTTTGGTGGTAATCGGTACTTCAGGCGTCAGTGCTGGCTCTAGAGGGGCAGTGTCATTCTAATAGAGATGCACTTTGCCAAGACCTGCACTCCTTGTGTGTTGATGCTCTATGTTATGTGAATGAACTGAGTTGGGCTTCCACCAGCCTAAGGGACTGCCCTGCTCTTGCCTGTAGTTTTCTGCTAATACTTTTGGCTTCCAGAGTTAAACAACCAATGCAAGGAGAAATGGAGCATCTAATTAGCTTAGCTGCTAGGGTGAAAGCACTGCAAGTTTGAGTAGCTGCTAATGTAAAATAGATCTGATGGTAGAGCAACAAATTTCTCACTCATATGCATTTGAATGGGATAAGTAATTCCTTTCCCTTAAGCAGAAGAATTAGTAGCTAGCAGCCATACTACGGCCTCACTGCATATCCAGCTATGGTGATGCATCATTCAGCCTCCTACTGAAATAAGTCATTCTGGTAGTGGCAGAGCAAGAAATACTCAGCTAGAACTGCTGCTGATATGTACATCATCATCAGTTAGGTCTTGTGACTGACAGTAGTATATGACACTATGTTCACTTCATGAGAATAAGCTGTGGACAAGTAAGGAAAATCCCCACCATTGTAAAGGTGGTCTCTGGACAAGATATGTCTGTGCATCTCTTAGCAGGAGAAGCCTTAAACTGCATGGTTTTATACAAAAAAAAGATGAAATAATGAAAAGTCATCTCATTTTTTAAATTGCTTTGTTCATCAGATATGGTTCATGAATCCTGTTTTGATGAAATGGGAATTGCATAACCAGAGCAGGAAATATATATTGAATATTTTTGTATAAACTTGCAATGTGTCCAAATGATAGTTCAATAAATAAAAACAAGAAAAAATGCACATAAGATCCCAGAAAACAATAGAAACAGCCTTCAGACATTCTACAAAGAGTCAGTGCATTCTGGGGGAAAGAATGAGGAAGTGGAGGCCAGGATGGGAGATCCAGCCCTTGTGTGTGTGCTTGCATGGCATGCAAGGTGGAGGCAAAACACTTAGCTGCAACTTGTTTCCTCTGACCTGTTTCCTGTGCTATAGCAGAAGCTCTCAGGGGGATCTTCTTGTCTGAATGGTGCTGGTGCAATGGAGCCCTTGTGGGTCAACTACCTCTGAGCATGAATTAGTGGGTTTTGTTTTCCAGCCTCCAGTGCAACCTCCCTATTTTTCTCCTGTGCTTTTTCCAAGATAATCACTGTTTCTCAACATCCTAAGCATATGAGTTTCCAATTTTGGCACTGTAAACTTCAAAATAATCAGTCTAGTTCATGCAATTTTCAGACTTCTTAAACACTTAAATTTTTTTCTATAACAACAAGGCATATAGCTCTGCTCTAAAAAAAAAAAAAAAACCAACCCTATCTGCTCTTTTCCTGTAACCTATTTGTAATCATGTTTTGGTGGCTGACTTTTGGGCACAATCCCAAGAATTTTTCAGACAGTCTTTAATAACCACTAATATGTCTGCATACACAACCAGATGATTATTATTCATGGGTGGGATTACGCAGAATTCAACTTTCCAAAACTGCAATGAGCATATTCAGTTAGACAGGAAAGTAAGCTGAATTTCCATTTGGTTTCCTTCTTGCTGAGCCTTCAAATTATAAAGTGAAGCAAAGCCAAAAGATTAATACAATGAAAACAAAGATTGGGAAATTAAATGACACGATGCAATTTTCTGCCTCATTGGGCTGGCACCAATAATATGCAAAGGAAAGCCTGCTTAGTGTTGGTTAGCTGCTGTATAAATGCAGGACAATCATTCTCCTTCTCAAGGGAAGGTATTTTCTTGAATCGTATAGCCATTGACTCTTCCAATTACCAGGGACCCCGTGCACAGCTTTAGGCCTATTTTTTTATTATTATTTTTCTGCTCTACTTTGCCATATTACTCCTATTAGAGTTTACAGAGGTACATGAGTTTTCATTATCTCTAATATTTTAGTGATAGATAAGGGGGATGCACTAAAAAGAAAGAAGGGAAACCCTGAAGCCTGCTGTCACATCTATAGTTGAATGTTAACATTTCAGAAAATGTTACTTTGCAGAGCTTGTAATGTACTGTTAATCATCTCTTTCAGTGAATTTTCAGCACATTGCATATTCAGAATGTTGTTGGGGTATTAATGAAAATATATCATTACTTGCAACCGTCTGGGTGGATGCATCTCCTATACTCAACTTTCCCACTACCATACTCCTTTTGGATGCCTTCTGGGTTTGGCTGCATGACACTGATTGCCCTGTCCATGTAACATTCCCTGTTCCCTTCATGCTTAGTTTAATGCCCTCCTAACCAGGCTGGCCAACCTTTTGGCAAAGACATGCATGCCCCTCTTGCTGAGGTGGTTCTCATCATTCCCCACTAGCTGGTGATCCTCAGAGTCCCATGATCGTAGAAGCGATAACCCTGTTGCCAAGACCAGCAGCGCAGCCAGTTGTTAATCTGTAATATCCGCTTTTTCCTGCTCATACCCACTCCTGTCATTGGCAGGATAGAAGAGAACTGTCATGCGGCATTGTGACATTGAAGTTTCTTGTGAAATGTTCCAGCAGCTTAAAATTATAGGGTAAAATTTTCATTGTCATCATGTTGTATTGGTGTTTCCACCGCTGCCTTTGCACCTTTTCTGAGATGATAGAATATTTCTTGTTCTTGTTGCATCAATGCTGGTAAAACTCCAGAGCTTGTTTTTTGTAGCACAATAAACTGAAGTAAGGATTTCAGTTCCTCTTCATTTGTCTTGGGTAGTATCTACCTAGTTTTTTAAATCTGTGTTTTCACATTGGACTGCAGCTCATGCAAACTGCTTGTTGCATGTTTGCAAATATTCAGAATTCCTTGAATATGTACTGCAAGTCATTATTCCAAATTAGCTTGTAAATACTATGCGTGGTGAATATTATTGTGGTCTGACTCGCTGCAGAACTCTATAATGTGTTTCTAAGCTGAGTTACTTTGACAAAATGGCAGTAATAATCAAGCATCAGCAGGCAGTACTTTCAGTTGTGCTCAAATAAATCAGGTACCAATAGCTGCCGGGTCTCTATTACGTGCATCATGAACTGCCACTGCTTTCTTGCTGTTCTTTTTCTTCAGTACTTTACATAAATAGAGCAACCCAGGAGAATTTCTTTTACCTGTGAAGTCTTTTCTGGAGAATTCCTATGCTCTTGTTTGCCTTTCCTACAGTAGCACAACTCAGCACCTTCATGAGCTTTTTTCAAAATGTATGAAAGAAATGGATCCTGCACCTGGGGAGGAATACTCACAGGCACCAGTACAGATTAGGGTTGACCTGCTGGAAAGCAGCTCCACGGAGAGGGATTTGGGAGTCCTGGTTGAGAACAGGTGAACCATGAGTCAGCAATGTGCCCCTGTGGCCAAAAAGGCTAATGGGACCCTGGCCTGCATGAGGAAGAGTGTTGCCAGCAGGTCAAGGGAGGTGATCCTCCCCCTCTACTCAGCTCTGCTGAGGCCACACCTGGAGTATTGGGAGCAGTTCTGGGCTCCCCAGTACAAGAAGGACATTGAGCTGCTAGAGGGGGTCCAGCAGAGAGCCCCAAAGATGATTAAGGGACTGGAGCATTTGTCATATGAGGAATGACTAAGTGAGCTGGGCCTGTTTAGTCTGGAGCAAAGAAGGCTGCGAGGAGATTTGATTAACATGTTCAAGTATCTGAGGGGTGATTGTAGGGAGGATGGGGCCAGGCTCTTCTCTGTGGTGGCCGGTGACAGGACGAGGGGTAACGGATGTAAGTTGAAACACAGGAAGTTCCACTTCCGTGTGAGAGGGCACTTCTTTCCTGTGAGGGTGACAGAGCCCTGGAACAGGCTGCCCAGAGAGGCTGTGGAGTCTCCTTCTCTGGAGATCTTCAAAACCCACCTGGATGCCACCCTCTGTCATGTGCTCTAGGTGTCCCTGCTGGAGCAGGGGAGTAGGACTAGAGGATCTCTAGAGGTCCTTTCCAACCCTAAGCATTTTGTGATTTTGTGATTCTGTGAAATATTCTTTGGAATTATTATTATTCCCATTCCCTTTGGGCTAGTTCACATCCCTCTTACAGATTTTGCATTCTTGTTAATTCAAGCATCTCTGATAGCAAGGGAAGCTGATGCTTCTGTGCCTGATATCCAGGCCTCATTAGCTATATTTAAGAACGAAACTGTGGTATCAATTGTTGTGCTTCTCTCTCCATTTCTGTTGGCCGAGTCGTAAGTATGACAGAACATCAGTGTTGTGCTTCTGCCCCTTCTCTTTTTTATGCCATTGTAGTATTGTGCGAGAGAAGAACTGCTACAGTATTTTCTCTCCTAGTTTTTATTTTCACTTTTAATTCTTTCCTTGGTGGCTTCAGATCACATGGTGATGCCTCAGTTGTGCACATTTGTTCAGTTTGTGGAGGTTCATGCTTTAAAGCATTTTCATTTTTCCCCTTCCAGGATTATATCAGATCACTCCTCCCCCCGTCTCCTTTTCTAAGATATAATTGCAGTGCTTGTTTTGCTCTCTCTCTTTTTTTTTCCTTTTTATTGTAGGTCAGGTTTTGGCTTCATGCCCTGCACCTTGCAATTACCCTGAAGTTTTTTTTTGGGGGGGCTTTGCTCTTCTCTGCTCTTGCTATAGCCTGGGCAGCTTGGGTCTGCCTATGTAATGCATAGAAATGCTTTCTCCTTGACACAGGAATGGTAGTAATGACCTTTCTGCCTTTCCCAGCAGATCAGAGTAGATGTACCCACTCCTATTATATTGAACGCAGTCTTTGTGGGATCCTTGTAATTTATGTGTGTGTGTGTGGTACAATTTACCCTGGCTTAGCTGAGTGTGGGTCTCAAGGGCCTGTGCACATTCAGAGCAACTCAGCATGTGCTTGTTTTTTCCTAACTTGCAGCAATCAAGCTAACCCATTTTGATGCCTCTTCCACCTTTCCAATTACACCTAATTATGCCATATGCTGGAGTTGCTCACCCGCTTTGGCCCTAATGCTGCTGGCAGTCATTGCTCTGTATGCACCACCTAACGCTGCATTCAGACACTGCTTGAGTCATCCCCATCTCCTCTAATGTGTCAGAAAACCTCAATTTCCTCTGTCTTGAGCTCTCCTTGCTTGGATTCCACTGTATATTTTCAAAACTAATGATTTTTGCGGGCTTTTGTCTCACTGATATTATTTTTCTTTCCCTTGTTGCTTATTGGATCATAATAGAGATTTTTGATGTTTTTGTCCCTTAACACTGTATTTCTCTTCTCTGTGCATGCATATGCACCATGTATCCTACTGGTGTCATTCTCATTCACACAGTGCCTGGGCTTTTCCTTTAATGCCTTTCCAGGATGCAGCTATTGGGACCTCGCTGTAAGATTTTTGGGTTGGTAGCACCTTTCCTGGATCTATTAAGATTTGTTTTTTTAAACTATATCTCCTTACTATCTGTTTCCTTACTCTATTTTGTGGCCTTATAGCACCTCTGCTTTGAAAGCAAGAGTGGGCTAGCATGTTTTGTTGTGCTTTTGTGCATCCCCAGGCTTCCTTCCGTATTGCAGGCAGGTGAGAAATAGTGCAAAACCTACTAGGTTTCTACAAAAAAACAAAACAAAACAAAACAAAAACACACATAAATACAGGCCATTCTTTCTGTAGTCAGAGGTCTCTCAGTATTCCTCATACAGACTGACTGAATACAGCTCTTTCAATGATCTTGAGAGTTGACTTGTCAGCTAGGTCTTCTTGAAGGAGTTTGTTATCAACTTTCTACACACTTACTAGCACACTAACCAGATCCTGCTGTTGGATAACAGCTCAGTTCTTATTAGTCTTACTAGTCTTATATGAAAAACTACCCATTTTTGCAGTGGGCACTGTTATCACTGTTACAGAGCTGAGGATCCAACCATCTCCTCAGTATATGTCAAACTTGTTAAAGCTGTCTGACCACTCAAGCAACCTAATTCAAGGAGCACAGTCCTCATACTTGTTTCTCTACTAAGCAGATAGTTCATTTTGTTAAAGGAGTGTTAAAATGGTGGGCATAGAAAGGATGGGAGCTTTTATGTTTAAATCCCTGACATTTTAGCCATTGCGGTTCTGATCATTATAATTTTGAGCAAATCAAAAGTCGCTTTTCTTCATGAATTGACATGTATTTAAGCAATAAATTGATGTAGTTTTACCAATTAAAAAGGCAGGCCTGAAGTTTTATGGGGGGTCAGTGTAGAGGCACTGTGGCTGTTTCACGTCATTAGTTTTCCTATAAATATAATAAGTAACTAGTCTAGCATGTGTTTTCCATTAGTGTCTACAATAAAGGTTTTATATAGGCACATTCTCCACTAGCAAAAGTCATTCAGGGTCAGCTATGTAAAGGGGGATGGGGCTTACCTTTCAAGGACTAGTCTTGTTATCTCAATAACTAGGCCGTATAGGCATGGGGAGCCACAGGCACTAACTGAGAATGCAGAAAGCTGAGAGAAGACATGCCCAAAATCCTATGGATGCAGTATTGAAAATGTTCCTCTCTTCCTTTTGGATTAGCACATATAAACATGTTGCTGAAATAAGGGCACTCAATTTCTTGAATTTCTTCTTAAAATGATTGGTTTTGGTCTTGTTTTCAGTTCTCCTTCCTTTAAAACCAAGATCCCCATGATCTCTTATCCACTCTGGACCAGAGATGTGGAAGTATGTGTTATGTGTGAATTGCATAATAGCATGCTAAATGTGGGTCTCCCTCCATCTCCTGTTGAAGACATTCTTTCTTTTTTTAATGTCTCTGAAAAAAGAGCCCAGCCGTGGGAATGTGCACATGACTCATTCTTCCAGGAGAAAGAAAAGCAGGATTTGAACTTGATCTCCAAGATCTGAATGTGCCTACAGGATGCAGACTTCCAAGAGGGCTTAGGACTTTTGTGGGAGAAGAGGTTTCAATCAGCTCAGTGACACTAGAATTTGTGTTATTGGATAAGTGAAATAAAATACTTGTGGCTTGGGAGCTGTGCCGTCAGGATTGACAATGGCTGGAAGAAATACCTTTTGGGTCAGGTCGCCTAAAATTCAGGGAGGTCACCCAGATGCTTCTGTAGACGTAACCTCTTGTCTTATCTTTTACCTGGGCTAGAGTGTTCCAGGATGCCTACTAGCATTTCAGACTCCCCTAAAATCTTGGTGTGGGTGGTGATCTTTGCAGGACTGTGTTGTACTGCAGCTAATTGCCCAGCAGTCAATTGCCTGTTCTCAGAGTGAGTGGGGCAACAACCACTTCAGACTCCTGTAATCAGAGTTTATTAGAGGCTTGAGCAAGTATGACTGATTAAGAAGTGTGGGCACGGGTGCAACGGAGTCCTTTGTCTGAAAGCAGCCAGCAACTGCTGCTATTTAATGTTCTGTGCTCTTTTAAATGTCTTCTATTCTCTCTGTCTCTCTTTTCCTTAAAATGAACCCATTATCCCATACTTTCTTCTGAGCCATAATTATGAAGAACTTAGTATTCAGAGTATGGTAAATTTATTTTTCATGGATCTTCTTAATTCCTCATGGATCAGCTATTTTCCAAATTGTGATTTCTTTGTTACTCTGAAATATTCATCAACCAGTAGGACTAACTGAGGATTTGCCTTGT
This sequence comes from Tinamus guttatus, assembly GCF_059628265.1. Lineage (NCBI taxonomy): Eukaryota > Metazoa > Chordata > Aves > Tinamiformes > Tinamidae > Tinamus > Tinamus guttatus. Next base: position 367,457 of record NW_028288580.1, on the reverse strand, counting down.
TCTATATGCTGTGGCCTGCCGGACCAGCAAAATAGATAAATGAATACATAGAACAAGAGGTTTCTATAAAATAAGGTTTATTTTGTTTATGTTTCAGAGCTGATCCTAACAAAGTTTGCCCTGTCTATAGCAGAAGATTGGTGCTTGTTAGCAATCATTTTAGATATACATGTTTAGCTGTGCATTTCTGAACTCAATGTCTTGGTCTTTCTTTCTTTTTTTTTTTTTAAATGAGTGCTAGCATTCTAGTTGAATGAAAACAGATATCTTTTCTCTTGAGATGTATAGAGAGGTAATCCTGCAAGGGTTATGACTGGATAATTCTTTTCCCTGGTTAATTCTGTCAATTGAGGTATCATTGCTTCTCTTTAGCTGGTTCTAATAACTTACAGTGAGTATGAATTTGGTAAAGCTGCACATTTTCAGTGATGTCATTTGACATTTCTAGTTCACTAGGCGAAATTTCTGATTGTGCTTTGCCAAAGTCAAAGCAGATCCAACTGGGTGAGAGGGGTTCATGCAAAAAATAGTGCAAACTGAAGTGATTGGAGTCTGATTGCAGGAAAGGAATGTTGCAGAACTTTAAAATGATCTTTATTGTATCTGGAAAACAATAAAGAAATCATTTAGTAGATCATGTCCATTTTAACTACAGACATAGCTTTATCTTCAATGACCAAGGCAGCTCAATTTATATGGAAAGATATTCAGTAATTACTCTGGATGTAAATATGCTTTGAGGCTTCTTACAGAGACTGACACTGACTTGTGCATGTTCTTTGTTTCCCTAGGATAACTATAATAATATCTTAACATAAAAACCCATATCACTCACTTTGCCCAAAGCTCTTATTTTTTCTAAAAAAAAGTGAAAAAAATAATGAACAGAATAAGCCTGTCCTGAATCTTAATGGTTTTCTGGTGAGGTAAACAATGACTCTTAATTAGAAGCTAAAATTTTTAATTAAGATGATTCTTCAGTAATTATCTCAGTTGTCTGCTTCACTGGATTTTAATGAAAAAGATTGATTAGTTATAAAACCAGTAGCATAATTAAACATTCAGGGTCTGTGTTGGTTATTGAGGTGAAAGCAATGTGATTAACTTCAAAGTGCATTTTTCAACAAATGATGTGAGACAGTGAATCCCACTTCAGGTGTCAGACTAGTCTATTTCGACTTACACCCTTTTCTCCTGCCCGTTCATGATTCACAAGGCCAATATACAGGTACATAATTTTTGAGTAATAGCTAGGTTGAGAGACTGATTATAATGGCACTTCTGTAAGTAAGGCAGTAAAGTGGTTATGACCATATGTCATGGGTCTAAGTAAATGGACTGGAGCTTGTTGCATAAGATTTCAGATCCTAGATTTTTTTGTTGTTGTTCTTATGAATGATGTGCAGCATATTTATTTCCACATGAACCTTGAACATCCTAAAGAAACTGGAGAAAGGTACTTTTGGTTTATATTACTTTACAAGAAAATACAAATCCAAAATTTAATTTCTGCCTCTTCCTCTCACCAAGTAGCCTCACTTTATGATCAGTATCACTGAAACCATGAGTAAAAGTTTACCTAAGTCCAAAATTTGTTCTGATGAACAGATGGCTGCTGCATTTTCTGACTGATTTTATAGCCTTGCTAGACGAAGAAAAAATGTATTTAGTTAATCAAAACTAAACCTTGTAGCTTAGTCTCACCGTGTTAGTGGGAAAACTAAGGACATTTTGACATTGCAGCTAAAAATAAAGATGTCTGAACTGAGAAAAATGATCTTATGGAAATTCCAAACCCAGACTTTCAAAATTCAGTGTAGTTCTAATTAGGAAAAAAGCAGAAACGACGGGCATACATGGAAGGTAGAATTTGCTTTAGAAAGCAGAATATACATGCTGTATCTGGAATGAATGGAGTTTCCCAAAGTCTTTCTTATGTTTTGGTCTTTATTGGGAATTGTGCAGCAGTATTTTGCTTCTTGCCAGCTGGCAGTAAAAGGAAGTAGCAGAAGTGCCAACAGGATCTCGTTCAATGAAAGATTGCCTTGTATTCATTCATGTTCAGGATCATGTTCCTCAGCGTGAAGTCAAAAGATGTTTTTCTACTATTCACCAGTGCATCAGAAAACAGACTTCAAATCAGACAATTAATTCTCGTTTTTTTTTTTTTTTTTTTTTTCCCCACTGCATCAGCCCATATCAATTATTGTTCGCCTTAATTTTTTTTTTCAAGATTCTCAGCTTGTAGAAGTGAGTAGATTACACTTCACATTTTTCCCATTACTTGTTGGAATATTCTTCTCAGTGCTGACAGACTGAGTTAATCATTAGTCACATTAGCAGAAGGGAATACCACTTTTTTCTGTTGATTGCACTGACCATCAGAGCTAATGTGAAAAGAGCATGATGAAAGAGCTTGTGTTTTTATGACACCTTGCACTTAGTCTTCTGTGACACACAGTAATAGTCAAAGTCATCTCCTCGATTACATGCTTCTAACCAGACAAATAATAGTTTACATAATAGAAATTCTTCTTTGTCCACTCTGTTCTCCATCCTTGAAAATGCACCTTAATAGGATTTTTGTTAGATTCTGTGTTTCTATAGTGTTCCCAAGTGGAAGAGGATCTGAAAAAAATGCCTGGCTGTACTATTCATATGGAAACATTGGGAAATCCTGCAAGAACAATTCTTTTTCTTAAACTCCAAATAGTCCAGTGAATAAATCTCAGCTACAGCTTTCCCTATTGTAGTTGGATTCTTCACAGGGAATCACATATACTGATAAGTTTATGTACTTTCTATTAGAGATATGAAGTGTTGGATTTGAAGGTCTTCTGTATTTATTTAGTAAACGAATCTGAGATCACAGAAGGCGTGGGAAAAACCTGCATGTTTTTTTCTGAAGAATGATATAGACCAGTGTCCACAACAAGGAAAGCTTAATTTAGTGGAGAATGTTGCTTTAATCAGCTAGTCTGTTTATTGCGTGAGGTACTCCTTCAAACAGCCAGAGGTAGTAGAATATGCAATGCAGTGCTGATGGGTAATGTTTCTTTTTCAGCATTTTTGGAGCACAGTCAGACTGACTGTGTTAACTTTCTCCTGCGTAATCAAACAGACTCTTCCAGTCCAAATTTTGAGAGTCATTTCTTCACAGACACAATTTCATTGCTCACTTATGGTCATAATATTACAATATTAGTAGAAATGCAGATTTTCAATAAATGTTGCGACCACTACACCTCTGAGAGTTGAACAGACAGTAGTGTGCTATAAAGTTTGAGCCTACAAATATAAGGATCAAATATAAGGCTAGAAACAAAATTCAATATTTAGACATGTTGTCTTCACATTTTGTGTTGAAGAGTGTGTGTTGTACACTTAAAAAAGACCAGGGAGCAGTTTTGTATATACCAAATTAATCAGGATCCAGAATGTGTTGTTGCCCAGCTTCCTGGAACCCATTTGTCACTGTGGTCTTTTGAAATCAATTGAAATGTATCTTTTCTTCCTGCTAACTGACATGATAGATTAGTAATAATCAAACACCATTTGTGCAATGTCAGTCTAGCTTTTCTGTCATGAGTGATTGAATATCCTTTAAATACCATTGCAGCATTACTCCTGAATTGAAATCTAATGAGAAAACACTACAAATGGACTAAAGTCATGTTTCCAGTTCCCAGTTGTGCACTCAGTGCAGGCACACCTTGCTTTATATTTGCTCTTTGCAAGAGTTGTCTAATAGGCTAATGCAGCAAATTGTCAAGTGAAATACAAAGAACACAGCAGTATTTTAATTAATCTTTAATGATTCTTTTCTGATCGGGCTTAAAATCCTCTCTGTGCAAGTGATTATAGGTAATTCTCTAGCTGTAACAAGATCATTTGATAATAAGGCTGATAAAGGAAAGCAATTATTTTACATCATCAGCTTAATATCAGTAATGACTATTGCCTTCCCATTCAGGCTTTCTGCTAATGTATTTATACAGTATAAATTCAATTTTTATTTTCATAGCCCTGGAATAAAAATAAATGTAAAGAGGAAGTTTCCTAAGGGAGAGGAATTGTCAATGTTTGGTTCCTCTTTTTGCCTCACCATAACTAATTGGAAGAAAAGTGTTCATATTCATAATTCTCCTGGTCATTATATTGCTAGTAAGAAGAAATTCTTCTTGTTCAGTCTGGTCTGATCAACTCATAAAACTCTGGGGTTTTTTGGCCACATGTTCAGGTTCGTGGAGAGAAATACTATATTTATGGAACCTCTCTGCCCCAAGGTTTGTGCAGGGCTGCATCTTGTCCGTGTAATAGGGAACATCTTCAACAATTTTGATGGACTATAGACTGGATAAGAGGCATAAAAGGACAAGAAGATAAGGCAGAGGTGCCTCTCACAGGCAGTGCGGTCAACGTGTGCATTGGTCTTCTGTTCATGATGGTTCATCGTGATTGGGAAGGGACAGTTTTGATTCCAGCTCTGAATCCACTGACTTGAAGCTGTCCCCTTTAAAAGGTGAACTGTTGGGTGATCTTCCTCCTTTCATCTATATGTATATTGAGATATACGTAACCATAGCAACTATGGCTGGAAAGAACAGAGTTTTTGAATTGCCTTCCAAATAAGAAAAATAAAGCTTGAGTGTAGATGATGTTGCCCATGGAAGGGTGATAGACAAAAATAAAAGGTATTTATTGCTAAACTTACTCAAACTAAAAAGAAAAACCTCCAAAAAGTGAAATAACAGATTCTCTTGTTAAACAGGCCCTTTTACAACTCATTAAGATTTCAGCTTTAGCTCCAGGCAAACTATTACATTTTTGTAGCGCTCGTTATCTAATGTAGTTTACTCAGAGTAATTATCCTTAGGTGCAAGGCCTGACTCAGCACATGCATTTTTATATCAGTAGGGCCAGCAGAATTGGTCGCAGTGATCACTGGCCATGTGGCTGAGGGATTTAAGCAAGGACTCCTTCAGCTGCAATCTCCCTCCTGCTCTGAACCCCCCTGCCAGGGCCTGAGCAAGTCCAAGTCCTCGACTGTGGAAGAATTCACTCCATCTGTCAGTTGGGTACTTGACCTCCACCCAGGAAGAGTTTTCAAAATAACGAAACAGCCACATGTCCAGTTGACTTGGGCAGGTCTCTGCTATGCAGGACAAATGTGTTTTATTAAGGTTAATGACCATTAACAACCTGCAGTTGGAGGCTTTTGGGAAGAGAAGATCAGGACATCTAAAATCATTCAGGTACTCTTAGGAATTCAAACTGAACTCTCCAGAATGAAGCTGACAGATGCACCGATTTATTCTACACTTAATAGTGAGACGATGCTTCTTGAAAATAAAGTGGTAGTAAACTAAAGTGCTCTGCCTTTCTGTGTCAGCAATTTGAAATGATCTTTGAGATAATGATTAGGTGAATTAAACTTACAAAGGTTGCATGTGTGCAATACAGTCATACTCTTTATTTAGAAAACCTTTTTTTCAAGGAACAAGCGAATCTTGTACTTTCTTCACTGAGAAAGTAAGCAAGCACATAAATAAAAAGGATGTTGTTTCCTAAGCTTCGTAAGCTGTCTGAAACTATTTTAACAAATTAATATGTGCAGATATATCACATGCTCATTTCCACACCTTGGAAATTAAACACATTTAGAAGATTTAGTTAGCGTCAGTGCAAGTTTGCTGCGTTAGTGGGAGTAATGACGTTTTGAGAAATATTATTCTGGGGCCCAAATTTGGTGGAAGGAAGACCACCCATCAAAATATTTGGGGAATAGACAGCCAGGCTTGTCCTCATGATACCTAGTGTGTCAGTTTGGAGATAGTGAAATGTAGGACAGGCAAACGGAACTAGGGCAACCACTGCTGCATGGCTTAGGGACTAGAGCACCTGAGGAGAGGAATGGGTTGTGGTACCATCAGAGCTGTTCAGGCTGAAGGGAAGAAAAGAGAAAAGCTTTATAGGGAGAGATGATATCTTCTGTTTAGCCAGCTGGTACAAGGAAGAAGTAAACATACAATATAAACTCATTTAGTCAAATGTAAATTAGGGTCTCAGTAAATGGAAGGTTCAGTAATAAACTGCTGGGTCGGCCTGGACAGACCAGGCACCTGAAAGGAGCTTCTCAGTTTTCAACTAATAATCCACCCTTGGTGTCAAGGCCTGTCAGAAAAGGAAGTATTTCCTAGTAAAGGTGTCTAGAAAAGATTATTATCTTTTCCCCTCTTTTGATAAGAATTTCAGATGTTGGTGCTTGTTTATGGTAAAAGGAATTTCCATAAGCACCTATCAAGAAGGCCAACTTAATCTAAACTCAATCAACCATTATTTTGACAATTGTTTAAAATCTTGTAATATGAACTTCAGCATTTGGTGACAGCTGAAGCCTCTGCTTGATTTCAGTAAGTCTCAAAGAGAAAGGTGATTTTCGATGGACATAATTATTTTGTAGTGTGCTGTGAAGGCTTGACTTTACTCCATTTTTTTACGTGTTAGCTAAAGTTCTTAGTGTAGAACAATAGTCCTCCACAATTGCTTCAAATTTGGCAGTGTCACAGGAGCATTGTCACAGGAGCAGTGTCACAGTGTCACATTTTCCCTTGGGAAATTCCAGTCTTTAAGCCATTTGTTACAGAGAGCCAAGTCAGAGATGATCCCTAACATAAGTTAGGTGCAAAATGTTAAAAATCAGGAAAGTTAGATCAGTGTGGGCCTAAACACATGTAGGGTCCTGTAGAGTTAAATACATACATCTACTTGATTGCTGTTGTCAAAATTTAAAATCAAAAATATTCAGTATTGATATATCCACTTGAGCATGGTAGTGCTGTATTTTGTTTATAAAACTAGAATAATTTTGTGATTATTCTTCAAAGAAGTGAGTTGTGCCATCATAAGTTATTTTTATGGTAGTCAGAAGTACTGTACCACGATGGTAGTAGGAAAATACCCTTTGAAACAAAGTTCCCCAATTATGTTTTAATGACTCTAATTGTCATTAATTGTCTAATGATGATGGTAGGAAGTACATTGAACTCTTTTCTGTAATGACAGCACTATAATGCTTTTTATATAAAGGAAACAAGTCTAAAATTACCAAAGGTAATGAGAAGAAGAGAATGTCTTTAGGTTCTCTAAAGGATGTTCCACTGATACAGGATAGAAATCATAACTAATGTTTAGATATCATGAAAAGAGTCATTTTAATTATAGCAAAGCACCCAAATGTGAAACATTAAGCTTCTTGCTCTGCCTGTTCTGCAGGTCTTGCTCAAGGGCACAGGGGAGCTCTGTGGTTGGGGAAAATAATTTGTTTTGCATAGGAAAAATTCTAAAAGAAATGAAAGAACCTACAGAAGGAGGAGTCAAGTGTTAGGTGTTTTGAGCATAGCAGCAGGTGTTCTAATTTTGGAAAATAAAATCTTTTAGAATTCAAAAGCAATCAATATGCTTCCAGAGGAAATGGAAACTTCCTGAGTTAAATGATGTGTTTCAGCAGGGGAAGAGTATAAATCTCTAGTACATGATACATTGGCTGTAGCACTCAAGCACTTTATTTAGGTATCTTTAAAAATGACTTTTAGATATCTGCCTTTTAACTTTTATTCATACATTCTACAGATATTTTGTTAATATCTGGTCATATCTTGGCTGCTATTTGGCTGTTTCTCATAAAGATGTAAGGCAGAACTGGACCTGGACTTACTCTGTTTCACTTCTGGGCTCCCTGGGAGTGCCGCGATCCAGTCTGCCCTTCTCACTCAGTTCCCTGCTAGGAGAAACCAGCAGAAAGAGGAAGATGCAATAGAAACCTGGCAGAAATGCATGAACATAGTCTGAGCTGCATTTCAAATGTAGGCAATATGAGTTCACTTAGCGGAAAGCTATTTTTCACTGGGTATTTTAGGAAAATTGATAGATAGGAAGAAATTTAAGTTGCTGAATATCACTTTAATTTTATTTGTTCAGAGCCTTATATTACAGACACTTAAACCATCTAAGAAATGACATAATATGCTGCTAATAAATATAGTAACTGATTTTTGGAGAGAATTGAAAGTCAGCCATACTGGAGCCATGAATGAAAAAAAAAAAATGACACTGTGATTTCATAAGGTTAAAACCTGCCCTAGCACTTCAGTCTTTACATTATTGACTACAATGTGCTGATGTGAACAGTTGTGCTGACATATTTTGAATAATACGCCATAGGATTGAAAAGGAACACTAGATAAGAAATCAATAGGAACATTTACTTTTATTGTTCATGTCCTTAATATTTAGGAGTCAGAAAAATGGTTACAATAGTACTTGTTCTCAGCCCATTTCCAGTAGTGCAAGGGAGGTTATCATGAATGATGTTTGCTAACATATTCTTCTTTGTTCTTCAAGAGAATGAATGAGAGAGAGTAAACATTGACTTATAATTTGAATAACTGAGGCAATAGACTGAAGTGGGACAATTGCTATCGAACTGTTCATTGCAAGGGTTCATTCCTGAAGGCTTTAATTCTTGAAACAAAAAGATCCCAAAGCTGCTGTTCAGCAGAAAAGGCTTCTGGTTTTATGCTAAGATGATCCAGGTAGCTGAACATACATTGTGGGATTCCTACAGACTGTGCTAGAAAAGCAGCAATGCTTAGTGAATATTCTTATTCCTTAAATGTCCGGCTGGGTAGTGGAATTATCAGCATAACTGTGTCAAGTGTCATGTCAGTGACTTATGATATTATTACTGGCCGAGTGTTGTGAAATGCTGAGCCAATCCAAAGAAGTAAGACTATGGAGGTGGTCAAGCAGGGGACGAGGTTGACCACTGTGTCTGCTGCCAGGAAGAACCTTTAGCTCTGCTATCAGCCTCATTGCAGTGGACGCTCAGTGGTGGAGATACATATGATACTATACCATACCGCACCATACCACATCACACCACACCATACCACACCACACCACGCCACAGTCAGACCTTAATTTGGATGGTGGACACTTTTATCCTAAGAGGGCTATCAGAGAAGATTTTAGGCTTGTGGTTTGTAGCTGGCAGTGTGTTTGCATCAGTAACCAATGACTGAACCATAAAAAGTAATAGGAAGAGTAGCTGCCGCTGTGTGATTTAAAACCCTCTGAGCAGAACAGGAGATAAGGAAGCCAAAGGAGGTGTCCTTGGAAAGATAAAGGCAAGGATGTTGCAGCTGAGGCAGGAAAAGCAAAGACTGAAGTAAGCGGAAGTCTTACCAGACTCAGACAAAGAATTGGAAACTGCAAGAGGTGACAAGAACAAAGACCCTGAGATCACTTTGAATTTAAAGGAGCTGAATCTTCAAGGATTTCTTAAGTATAGTATCTTCAGTGTCCTAAGGCTCCCCAGATGTCTGGCCAAAACATTGGTGAGATTTTGTTAATAGGGATTACAAATCACTGCCTTGTTTTGCACAGTTGTAAAGGTATTGAATAGAGCTTGTCTGTCAGGGAATGGACTGTCTGTCAGGGGTCTTTTTCAAATGCTGATGGCTTCACTGCCCTGGTTTATCACACTGCCAGCAGTGCTTGTAGATCTGCGATTCCTTGTTTCTGAAAGCTGAGTGTTAGCATAAAATGACGGCAAGTCTTATAGCCGGGTTGCAGTGTTTTAATATGTTTAAAGCTACATTTAATATTATGTTTATTCCTGTTATTAACATATATAGAGAAATCTGCCACACTGAGAGCTGTTGCATAAGACTTACTTTGACTGGCTTGTAGTTGAATGCATCTGATTAGAGAGTTGTGAAGCTTCTCAATACATTCTGGATATATGAATAAATAAAATTATTTCTTCTATCAAATATAAGTACCCAGATTTTCAGGACTTGCACTTCTTGACCATTTAGGCTCAATTCAAGGTGTAACTAGTGTGGAGATCTGTGACACAGCCTTGTTTTCAGGTAATGTTTTCCTTGAGGTGGCACTTAATACACAAGAATAACTTCTGGTGTGTAGTTAATCATGTGTGGTTAGTCAGAATACTTGAACAATTAATTGATTGTTTCCAGAATAATCATTACCTTTAATTACACAACTGCACACATCTTGCATCTTCTATCTCCAGAGAAATAATGTCATCCTGGTACCTTGTTAAATGACTACATACAGTGTGTAGGATTATGTCCTTAAAAGACGCATAGTCTGGAGGTGGCAACCTGGTGTAAACACCAATATTTATTTATTAATGTATTTATTTATAAAAATTTCCTATTTATTAGCAATAGTAGAAATGGGAGATTTTGCAAAGTGACCTTTGAGTTCTTTTCCAGAGGTTAAGGGTTGACTCCCTTAGGAGTTGATGGTGATGACAGATGTTACTTACATACATCTTACAGAGTATTTTTGTAAAAACCGTAATACCCTGTTCATAAATGGCTGAATAGTGCTTTTTTCTTGCTCACAGCCTATCTCCCACATCTCCTTTGATTTACACCAAGTGTTTCAGCATCCACAGGGTTGTGCAGCTAATATGACCACACTGGCAAGCTGTGAGACTTCAAGTCTCACAAGAGTGGCTTGAAGACTGCTGGGCATGCCAGCTGCCTTTTGCTCAGGCTACATGGAGGCAAAAATCACATGGTGTTTATCTGTAAGGGAAAATCTGTATTTGCTTGCATCCTCTGCCCTTGTATTTGTTAGCAGTCTCTGTATGGTTTTGACTTGTTTGGGATGTAACCCACAGGCAATTTTCTACTGTTTCAGCTCCAGCTAAAGCCAGATTTGTCTATCTATTTTTATTTTTTTTTCACTTAGTCTGAAAGGAGGGCAGCTGGCATGCACAAAAACTCAAAAATGGACTGTTTACCCAAATTTCAGCTTATGCAGTGGCTATAGAGCACTTGAAAAGCCTCATGTGTGAAATCCAGCTTCCCCACACATTTTTGGATAGTTAGTGGTAGTTAAAACACATGTGATAAGAGTAATGCAATCAAAGCCTAACCTTTATACCAGTGAAATGCAGGAAAATGCCAAAAGTATACTTTAGAGTTATAGGGGTGTAATGGATTTGACCCTGTCAGATGTCTTTGATGAGTTTTTTTCCCATCTAATCCTATCGCATACTGTCATTAAAAGAAACAACCCTTCTTAAATGAAAACATAATATAGCCACTTCAGATTGGTCTGGATCAGAATTGCTCATTGAAAGAATCAAAGCTCAAAGATTCACTGAGAAGCAGAAAAAATTACCTTTTCTCTCAGGCTCTGTAATAACCATAGCACTGAGACAAGGAGATAAGAGCATAAGATTTTTTTTAATGTTCCACTGCCTCTGACCTACCCAAGTAGGACTATACATTTACGCCTAATAGACATTTCTTAATTTGCTTGTAACAGCGATTTGGGTGAATGGTGATGGAGATAGTAATTAGAGGCCAGCAGAATTAGTGGATGTGTCTGGAAGATAAGAGCGATGTTGCTTCCTTCGGGAGGGTGCAAGTCACTCGCCGCTGCAATGGGCCCCTGTCGGGAGCTGCTACATGAGTGTGTGTGTTGTTTTTGGATCAGGCTGGCAGCGCTGGGCTGTGCTCTGCTGAGCACCAAGGGGGCCTCTGAGGGGCTGAAACCATGCCTGTGACTGTCTGTTTTTTCACTCAAGTGAAAACCTTTGAATAGAGGGATGTACTTGGTCTAGTCACAGGTTCCCTGGCTGGAAGGACACATCCTGATATTTGGCTCACTGATGAATCATGCTAATGTGATGGCAATCAAATTAAGTGTGCAGTATCATTAGCTGAATTGTGATGGCTACAGAGCATCTCCTGGGTCAAGAGCTGCAATCTGAAACCCAAGAAGCCTTACAAAATACTTGTCTCCTCTCAGTGACCAAAGACTAGCATTTCAGTCATGTTCTTGTGCCATGTGCTCTAGGTGTCCCTGCCAGAGCAGGGGCATTGGGCTAGATGATTTCTAGAGGTCCCTTCCAACAGAAACTGTTCTGTGATTCTGTGATTCTTACCATGCTTGTTAAGACTGGACTTTTTCAGGCAGCACTGAATCAGCACTGAGAAGCTAAAGTGGAAAATTATTGTAGTGTTAATAATACAAAGTGATTGGAGGACATTGGGCAAACTCAGTTCTATTTTACTGTGTTCTGTCACAGATAACGAATCTACTAACAAACTCTGAAACTGGGGTGACCTTATTGTTAGCATCATAACCAGTCATGGTGACTCTCTTCCCTTCCCCATCTTGTGAAAAATATTTACTGATATCGGTTTTGACACTTTCCATTTTAGTTCTTTATAGGCCATTTTAGAACAAAACTTTTAAATTTGAGAAATTGTGGTGACTGGCATGGACAGGTACTCAGAGACACACAAAGAATAAGACTTTATGCCCCGATCGATTGATTTACTGATAATTGTTCTATCTATCTATCTGTGCATCCATCCCTCCATCCATCTATCCATGCATATGTATCCATCTCATCTATCTCATGCAGTTTTCTGTAGACATGGGACATTCAGAAGGAAACAGAGATCATCATATGCTGAGGGATGTAAAAAATATTTGTGGATGTGCAGTATTCTTTTTTAATAAATCCTTGGTATTTCCTAGTCCAACTTGCCTGCCAAGAGAAATTGGATTGGATGTCGGTTTTTCAGTTATTTGAATTATTTTGTTATCCACCAAAGAAGCATTTGGCAAGGTTGGTAAGGAGAAAAGTAATGAAATGAGCTCGAAAAGTTTAATAAACAAATAAAACCTGAAAAAAACAGCTTAAGGTTTTTGATCCATGGACAACCTTTTGATTGCTTGCATTATTCACTCCTGTGTGGAAATATGCATTGCAGCAAACAGACTGTCGGAGGGAGTTGGGGGAATAAAAGGTGGAATAAATAAAATAGGAAAAACAGAAAGGGGCAAAATTGGTCTTGGGGACTTGAGCTATAGCAAAAAATCTTTCTTCACTCATGTTTGGCAAATGTATCAGTTGAGAAACAGGTACTTGCTGGATTATTCTCTACTGCTCATGAAAACTATTTGTTTTTGAAGATGAATAAAAGCCTGGGCCAAAATCTGCTTCTCCTGGGCGCTCCTGTCCTGCAGCACGGCTCTCCGAAGCTGGATGCCTCTTACACCCTGTGTCCTGAACCCTGCTGCTGACTGCCTACTGCAAGAAGGCTATTTCAAAAAAAAAAAAATGCTGTATTTTGAGAAGGTTTGGCCTTCTAAAAACTTGCAGTGTAGTCATGCCAAAACAAAATCATGCTTTCTTTCAAACAAGAAAAAACTTACTGCAAAATGTCTATTACACTTAGTTGTAGTTAGAGGCCCAAATCTCATGACCTGAGGGTCTTACTTGCAGTCTGTCCTTCAACAAAGTCCTTGCCCAGCAGTCAACAAATGTTAATTTTTGCCAACATTTTGTTATTGAAGGTATTTACATTACTAGAATTATGCACTCTTATTTATTTATTTATTTATTTATTTATTTTTTGCATTCAAAGGACTGGCCCTGATTTTCCTAGTGCAAGTTTGCCCAAAAAAACAATTTTTTTTGTAGGAATACTGGTGAATCCAGGGCTCTGAGCATTAAAATCATTACTGTCTAATAATTACCAGACCAAAGGTGACATTGATGCAAAAATTGTTTAACTTTTCTTGCGTACTGTTTTCCACAGACTTGAAACTGATAGTCTCCTTGTGCCAGCTCATTCCTCCCCTCTCCTGCCTCAAGGAAAAACTGATTTGATATTTTGTAAGAGCAACACATATTGACAAACGGAGACCACAATCTTCTTTATTAATGACTGTAAGGTTGTGGTGTGAATATTTGTCTCAGTCTTCAGTGCTCCTCAAATGTATTCCTGCATGACAAGCCTGGAACTGCAGTAATTCTGTTTTCTATTATATTGTAAATTGACCTTCCACAACAAAAAGGGAGCACAGCCTGGATAGTATTGCAGTCGGATTTCTCAGGGACTTGATGATTCCCACCTTTGGACCTTGTGAATTTTGCAGCTAATATAGAAATAATAAATACTTTGTGCAGCTAAAGTTCAGGGTGGTTTAGATCAAAACTAAAAGGGGACTGTGACAAATTGTAGCTGAATTTTAAATGAATATACAACTATTATAGAAGCTGATGTCTTTAATCCTAAATTCTATATTAAGGTCAAGATAATGGTTTAGTGTTTTATGAGGCTTTGTAGTCATAGCGGCACCATCTCTTTAATCTTAACTTCGCCTTGAGCCAAAATAAATCTCAAATGTTGTAAACTGTATTGCAACATAACTGCTTTGTTCAGGAATGATCATTTTTTTCTAAATGTCACTAATGTCTTGCTGTGGCAAAACAAGAAAGAAAATCTACTCCTTCTCTTGAAATGGCAAACCTGAAACTATTGTAGCATTTCTGTGTGAACTGAATCTTTATTTTTGAACATTTTATCCCTGGCATTTTGAATTGCTTTGTTTATTTTCACCAGTGCATAACTCAGCTTCAAAATACTAAGAGAGCTTACTGCCATCTTCAGTGGTGTACTTTAAATGTGCGCAACTTATTTGTTTAAACATCTGCCACATCCCCAGATGTATCTGCATAAATCAAAATGGGGCCTTTGGAGAGCCTGTCTGAATGCGTAAAAAGCTTTACTTGGGTCAGGAGGAAGGAGAGAAGGTAGTAAGTCAGATATAGATTTTATGTAGCAAACGTGCCAGCCCTGAGCTTTAGCTGCTTGAGTATAAAAGACAAAAGACAGTGTTAGATATAAAACATATCATGTAAGGAGTTTGTCAGAGGAGACCTTTTATAGATAGTATTGCCTCTCTAATTTAAGGAGGAGCACTGTGCTCCTTGGGTTCTTTTCCACACCATTTTTTCTAGTTCATTATATATATATATTTATATTCTTTTGCATCGACAGGTACTTATTCAGCATCTGTTCCTTGTTTTCAGGATCATAAAAATTAGGAGACAATCTGGAACTGCAGATAAACTCCTTTTCAGTCAACTGTGATTGAATTTATAATCTCATGCAACATTCTGTAATGAGAAATAGGGTCAGTCTTGGGTTAGCATGCACAGCAGCTGATTTGCATGTCTCCATCCGTCCCTGGAAAATGCCAGTAATAAAGAACAGGGATGGAAACCGCTGATGGTTCTTTACTGAAGGAAAACAAACAGCAAGTGATGTTCAACAGTGGTCTTGGTCTTTGGGAGGAACATGCTGGGGAGAATGAATCTTTGGTTTCCATATTATTATGAATAATAATTCTATATTGACCCACTGTTATTTTATGGACGCATTATTTTGCCAGTAAAATGACAATGATGACAATAAAATAACCTCTATCTGTATTGAATTTCTGCCTAGTTTAACCATACAGGTGAAAAGTATGTGAATCTGAACAAACAAAACTTGTCATTTCTTTCTGATGAGAATAGTGGTGCATTAGCAGGAGGAGTGTCAGGGAAATGGGTTTCTAGCACCATCAAGTAGACCTGCAGGTATGAGAAGCAGTACAAAACTGCCCATGCTTCAGCTGGCGCTTGCCTGTCTGGCTAGCACATGTTAAGCTCATGTCACTGCTTTTGCCGTACGGGTACCTAGAGAGAAAGGTTAAGGGGAACATTTCTGCCCATGCCACCACTCATTGAAGCACCATGTGCAAAGGAAGCCTATGCAGTGCCATTTCTGAAATTCTGTCTCCCTGGAACTATCTAATTTCTGTGTGAGATTCCCCTGCAGCACAGGATTTTATTACTACCCCTTTGGCTACTCCTGCTTGCCCGAAGGACTCCTTCTGGTTAGTAGCAACAGCACAAACTGTGAATTGCCTGACTCTGCTTTGCCGTAACAGGAGGGCTGTTGAGAAGAGTCGGTTCAGATGGGGCTAGTTTTGCTTTAGCTTCCCAGAAGTTATGTCTATGATCTTAATCATTTCGACTGCCTTCATAACCAGTACAGAGAGACACCCCCAGGGGATGATTCAGTTTGTCTCAGGAAGGTTTTTCTGAGATAGAGGAGATGAATCATCCATTGGAAGTCCCAACCCCCTCTGCATTGGGCAAAATTAGCTCCCATGTCTGCTTTCTGCTGGGCAAAGCCACCACACATGTGAGCATCCATTTCTGTTACGTAGTGCCCGGGGAACATTTTGCTGTGGCCATTCAGAACCGAGGCCCCTGGATTGTCTCATGTGTTTGTGACTTGCCACAGGTTGAGAGGAAAATTTCTCCTTCCTGCTTGGCTGCGCACAAGGCAAGACTTGAAAGGACAAGAATCCTGCAGCCTGTGATTTGTCAGTGTGAACACCTGCAAAAGCAAACGTAAAATGTACTTTCTGCCAAGAGCTATGCAAATACAACACGATTGTTCCAGCATTCAGCAGAACAAAATGTAAAGGGAATGTAGACTTTCTGGCTCTTTATCCCTATGCAACATAAAATATTCTTCCTGTTTCTTATTCTACTTCTGTGAGCATGCCCACTGATATCTTCAGTGCATATACTTTTACAGGATTATCATTTCACTAAAACATTACAAGGGGGAATAATTTATGTTCCTCTACCATGTGGGGAATCCAACTAATAAATAAGCTACTTCTTAACATTTTTAAATTACAGAGATTGTTCATCTCTTCCTTCCTATGCCTAATTATTAAGTGTAACAATTTGGACTATCTTTTCTTTTCTTACTTGTAACACTGAACAAAAATGTTTTACCAAAAGTCATTTGTTTTTAAGCTGCTTGAAAATTTTTAAATATTGTATCCCAGTAAGTAAGCTTATTTCTTTTGCTGAAGCTATTTTTATGTTAAACAGTCCTTGGAATTTAATAGCTAATGAAAATCAATATTTTCTAAATAATTACTGTCTGCATTAGAGTGCTTATATTTGGTACCAAAAAGTCATAAAGATATGAACTAGCCATTTCATGAAAGAATATTATTTTAAAGGGCAACACACATCCAGTCTCTGGTGTTCAATTGATTGAGTGATATCTGTATGCTGTTTCCTGAGTAACCTTACATATTTAAAGTGGAATAAAATAATAGCTGGTGAGACTTTTTCTCTTTTTTTTTTTTTTGTTTTAATGGTTAGATAACTCAATAGAAGAAAAAGCTTTCACAGGTCATTAAAAAGAAAAATATCAACAGTAGTTTGGAAAAACACTGAATTACAAATTGCTGGAGAGCATTTTAGGGAATAATCATTTTATGTTTGCCATGTTGTTACTCTCTTCTCTACAGAGAGAAACAATCATCGTTGGCCAGCACAGGCTGAAGATTGTGCTCTGGGATTGGTGGGGCCTGGTGTGCCCATTCCTGTGATCTGCAAAACTGAGATGCCCTGTGGAATAACAGAAGAGCTGTGTAACAATTGATTTGCTAAGTGGATAAGGACGTATGCAGAATATAAGAATGGTCATACTAGGTCAGGTCAAAGGTCCAATTATCCCCAAATCCAGTCTCTAGGACCAGCTTATGGGTGAGGAAGAACAAAGATCTATGTGCATATGATACCTCACCTTAAAAGTCTCCCACATTCCAACCCTTTTCATTTCAGGAACTTTCTTGAGCCTGCTGTGCTTTGTCAGAGAACAAGCAGTGAGCAGCTGATCCCTGTTTGCTTGTATTTGATTCACCTTTTTTTTGTATTGTACTGAACAGGTTGCCTGTGTTTTGATGGAACTGTCTGCAACCTTGAGATCTCATTCCTTTAGACATCTTAGAGTCCATCATTGTATATATGAAGTTATGACATGTTTTTCCCACAGATTCATATCTTTGCATTTATCTTTATTGAATTTTACCTACCATTTTATTGCACAGTCAGTTGCTGAAGATCCTTCTATGCTCAACTTCATTCTTACTGCCTTGCATAACCTCATATTAGCTGTAAACTTTCTCCCTGTGCTGATCTCATCCTTTTTTTTCATGTCATTTATAAATATGCTTATACGACAGTAAATAGTAATAAGAATGACTGCAGTTACTCTGAATGAGAAAAATAGGTCCTGAACAGCAAAAATGGTTTAACTTCTTCATGGTTAGTCACTCTGTACTTATTCTCTTCTTTTCCGTTGAAACCCAAACAAATTCCACTTGCTTTTGTTGTTGTTGTTGTTTGTTTGTTTTTGAATAGTAGTGAAAAGTAAGAAGTAGAATAACAAGAGGTAAGAAGAGAGTGAATTTTCTGCTGCCTGTAGATTGAGAGCAGTCTAAACCAGAAAGCTTGAAGGTTTCAGTTAAGATTAGTAAGATGGTTGGATACAGTCATGGTGGAAGAAATAAGATATCCACTTATAAGATGAAAATCTATTAAAGTAGAAATCAAAATGATATATCTTCAGAAGATTTCAGGTTAAAAAATGAGTTTTTCGTCTGGCTTTTGTCCATCTTTCTGACCTCCAAGGAGAATCAATATACTATATTGTGTTTTGGGTAGGCAGAAACTTTGCTGTTAAACATAACATAGTGTACTTCAGACAAAGCGTTCCATGCTACGCTTGGCGAATGGTGTGAGCTTCCTAGCAAAGTCTTACTTTGGGGTCATGATTTTAGAGAGAGGACTTTAACTAACTAAGAGGAATGAGGAGAGAAGGGCTTTGTGATGGGCTGGTTACTGAGACTGGGATTCAACTGCTAATTTGTCTCCTGGGAAACAACTGATCTCTGATACTACAGAAGCACGGAAAAAAAAGTAAGTTAAACTTATGTCTAAAATGGGGAGGGGAGCGGAGTGAAAGGGGGAATTATTACGTTCCCAGCCCCTAGATTGGTATTTTGACTGGATCTACTGAAACCACAACCAAAATTAGAAGGCTGAAGGACTCTATCTTATCTCCTTATGGCTGATCCCTCTGGAATAGAAATGGGGTAGGTCTGCTTTTCAAGGCCTCTGTCCCAGAGCGGGTGGGGAACCAGCCTTAGTCACAGAAAACTTTTTAAGTATTTTACCATAAAGATGTTTACCTGGATTGTAACATGCAATAAAGCACATCAATCTCACTGTATTTGAAAATTCAATTTATAATTCAATATAATGAATGACAATCTAGACAGGAACACTTATAGTTCATGTTCAAACAGGAACTAAGCTAAATGATACAGACCACTTTCACAGGTTTGAATAATCTGTTTTGTCAAATACACACTATGTCTCAGAATCTCTACTTACCATAGTGTTTAGGAAAATAGCTATATCATTTTTACATATATATGTGTATTAAACACAAGTTGCTGACCTGTCATTCTGCATATTGAGAAGGATTTTTTGGCTATTTTGCTTTGATGTCTATACTTTGACTTCTCTGACTTCTAATGGCGACAAAAGAAGTAGTTTTTCTAGACAAGAAAATATGTGGATATATTGGTAGCATAATCCCATAAGTCTTCATATGCATTTTATGCAAGATATTATATTATGTGTTTTCTGTTTTATTTCTTTTCTACCAGTATCCCTCATCTACTTTTGTGTGTGAGGAGGAGAGATACCTTCATCATTGAGAGCTGAAGGTACCCTTGCAGGTGGGTATTAACCCTTGGATCTTTTAACTGTGCCTGGGGAAGGAAGGAAAAGGACTCACTTCTCTACATTTAAATCTCAGGAGTATTGATTCTCTGTGTCCCAGTTTCATTAGATTTTTCTTTAATCGTGATCACTTAATGATGCAATTTGTCTGATTTCTTATAATGGTTTCTTTTAGACTGGTCTGTGGCCTCTTAAGTGGCAATAAAGGGGTAAGAAAGTGAGCCCCATAGCAGGTATCTGCACTGCACATGTCTGCATCCAATCAGCAAAATTCCTCTCAGTACTCTTTTTTCCCCCTTTCTTTCTGAGACTTAGTATTATGAAACAGATAATTCGTTTCCTGAGTTATCACTATCAGTCAGGCATGCTGCTCTCCTTCTCAGAGGCTGTAAATGCAGAAGAAATGCCCTCTTTGCATGGAGCTGTGAGCTCTCTCTGCAAAGTAAAAAGAAAAGCACCTTAGAGATGCAAATCCTCATTTTTTTCAGTTTCACAGAATAAAACAATTATTATGAAGTTTGTAAAAGAGAATATGGAAATCCTTTGAGAATAATATACAAGGTGCTTTCTCAAATTATTTTGGTACATAACAGACATACACATACTACGCATAAAATGGGTGATTGTAAAAGTTACTATAATGGGATAATGGCTAAAAACAATTGTTCATACTGTAATCTGAGACTACTTCCTGTTCTACCTCAGTACATGTTTTAGGAGCCCTATGGCATCTGTGATGATTAAACAGTGCTTTCCCTAGGTACTATGGAATTTAAAGTTAGGCTCTAGCACACTTATCTCTCCCTGTTTCTCTTTAAGGAAATTGGTGGGAGATGCAGCACGTATGGCACACTCTGTTGGGGCACTCTGCTACGGCAAAACTGCCCTAAGCTTCCTGGTCAGATAGTGCATTAAGGAGTTTAGTTACCAAAGCTGCAGCTGACAGTCCTAATAATATAAGTAGGTGAGATTAATGACAGAAGATTGCGAAAATTTTCTGTGAAACTGAGCTACTTTGTCTAGTGCTACTTATTGTAATTCATTACAGGATAGTCCTACCAGCACAGCAAACACTATTACCAGGCTTGCTAATTCCCTGAATTTGTTTACCCACTTGCATAAGAAGATTGCATGCTTTAGCATTTTCTGGGGTTTGTTTTGATTTTCGCACGCTGTCTTCTGGAGCAGGTGGATGCATTACCTCTTCGCAGCTTATAGCGAGGGAAACCCTGCGGAGCTGATGGAGCTGAAAATGCTGGAAATATATATAGAACTCCTCTCCGTTATGAGCAAATGAGCAATGCTGTAAGGCTGGAAATACATTTTTAGCAATTGAACAGAAGCAATTGTGCTCTGCTTAATTTGCAAAAGCACAGGTTTTTCTTTTAAATATCATGTAGATTTTTGAATTTTTCTTTTTTAACAAAGTATTTTTAGCAAATGAGTGTGTACTAGGTCTATATATATTGGAAATTCACTGCTGAAAGATAAATTTTTGCCCTATGGTAAGCAAGGAATATATTCATAATATATTTATATCATCTGCTTTGTTTTTCCTCTTCCTTCAAGTCAATCATGTTGTAGGTGATTCTGTGAAATTAGTGCAGGAAGTCAATTCTGAGTCTAAAAGTGAAATTATCTTCCATAATTTCTTTGGTAAATCTGAGTTAAGTTGGCAGCTGTTGCTCTATGCTCCTGCCTTTGAACTACAGCTGGGCCCTCTTCAGTTTTGCTGATATAACCATTTCCAGATCAGTTCATTATAATGTTTTGAGCAAAAGAAGCCACAAAACAAAATCAAAAAGTCTTTCAGCAAAGCAAAATGTCTTTTCATGCTCCTTTTAGAGCTACTTGAAGTCTGGATCAGCAAATGAGCATGTTTACAAAACTGCCCAAGGAATAGTTGCTCTGCTATAACACCAAATTGTGATTTCATGGTTGTTTGGGATGGGACAAAGAGGTACAGGGGAGTCATAGACTTCTTAAACTGTTTCCTTGTAAAGGAAAACACAATATGACTGCCTAAATAAAAGGTAGTTGGATAATAACTGACACTAAATAGGTGACAGAGAGAAAAAAATAAATTATTTCCTTTGCTTTAAACTTAGAGATCTAAGAAATCCTGTGAACATGAGTGACTTAGGCATGTAGCTAACATCAGGTGTGTGTGTAGGTAATCCTATTGCTAAGTTACAGGTCAAATCACACAAGACTTTGGCAGCCTCTTCTTCTTCCTCCATGGTATTTAGCATAGTTTCTCAGAATTTTAATAATAAAAGTTGGTGTCATACATGGTACTGCATGAAGGTCTCTTGGGATTTGCAAAATCATGTGATATAATTTAAACTGGATTGCTATAAAGTAGCAGCAAAAGAATTGAGGCCTGAAAGAGCAAAATAGTCTGAAGCTTTTCTCTCAGCCTTCAGCTCACTTCTTCATCGCTGTGTTGGGCAAGCCTAAGGAACAGCAGGCCTGCAAAAGTCTTGCTCAGAATTGACCTGCTTTGAGCAGGAGATTGGAGTACATGGCTTTTGGAGGTCCCTTCCAACATATATGTGATTCTGTGGTTCCTTGTTTGTTTTCATGAAGCACTCCAGTTTGCTTAGTCCTGCTCATTTTATTTTTTTCTTCAGAAAATGTGTCTGGAAAAACAGTAAAGTTTTTGGACAGAGAAGACAGATGGCAAGAAGGGGAAAAGGGTGCAGCAGTAACTCTAGATACACAAGAGTATATTCATACCAACCAAGTGTGAGTAACTAAGATAACTGGCTTTTATACCTACGATCCTTTGATTTTCAGTGAGGAAGTTAAACTAAATTAAGCTCTTGCTCTGAAGTGCCTTCTGGAGGAGCCTGTATCTCTCCACTGGCTTTAAAGAAAGCTGATGGGACTAGAAGGATAAACAACATGAAGGTTATTCTTACTGGATGCTATTTACCCCTATGTTTTACCTGTGTAAACTCTTCAGGAGAGGGACTTTGTATGTATTTGTACTAGCAGGATAACTTAAAGCATTCCCAGGAGGACATCTTAGTTGCTGACATAATACAAAGTAGTAATAAAGAGGGAATTTAGCATGTGAGACAGGTCATTCAGACCAAGAAGTTATAAATAAAATTTTATTTAAAAAGATACAATGGAATCAACACCTTAATTGTCAGTGGCCCAAACAAAACTCTTCTTATCATTCTGAAGGGAAATCACAATAAAATTTCAAAGGGTCATGGCAAGAAGCCACTGCAAAGGAAAAAGAAATTAAATGTTGGAGCACCAGTTAGGGTAACCAGGACATCTCTCCTTTCTTTGATTTCCGATCTTGTCAATAAATTTGAAGTGCAATATTTAATTCCGAGATGCTGGAAAGGGGGTAAAATCAGAGACATTTTTTACAAAATCTCGTCAACATATCTGAGCTAAAATCTTGCCCTTAAATTGGCTTCTAACACAGAATGCTGTTCAACTGTCTCCTCCATAAAGACATAGGTGAAAACTACAGTAAGTAGAGACCTGTGCTGGCCTGTGCTTTCCGTGGGTAATATGTACCCTAAAGAAAATAAATAACTCATAGCATAATCAAATAAGGCCTATAATTTCAAGGGCATTTCATAGTGTCCTTTCAGATAATGGAAGGTCAGGAGATAAATCTCAAAAAGTAAAATGTCACAAGAAATATCAACCTTATATTTTATAAAAAAGGGGCCTGACATAATCCAGAACAAAGATATATAAGATCATCTCCTGGCTAATATTGTTACTGTGTTTTAAGAATAAAATGTTCTGTAGGAGTTTAACTTGGATGGTAATTTACTCAGTTATGTGCAAACTACTAACAGTTCTGTCCCATGGGCTCACCAAACACAGCTCAGGTAGCGATATCACTGTCTGCTGTCTTGGACCAGGATTATTTTTAAAAGCATTTCCTAAATTGTTTTCATACCGACAAATAAGGTTTCTATCCCAGTTCCTACTACTGTTCATATCCTGGATAAGCTATCAGACAATGATGCTGAGGTAGTCTCTTTCCCACTTATGGCTGAACGATTGATTTTATCCTAGATCTGGCAAGCTGTTGTATTTTTTAGCATGCAGTCATTACTCACTGTTTTTGCAAAAATGTTGTGTGACCAGGAGTATCTATACAAGAAACAGGAAATTAGAAAGGTGAATATAATTCCTATCCTAAGATAAAATCACCAAAGGAACTTCTTACAAGGACAGTCACAAATCTTTACAAAGCAAGGCTAAGACTGGAATGCTTTGCTGAAAAATGTCCATTCCTCAAGAATTCTTTTCCACCCCATTCCATATTAATTTGAGGATAAAGAACTGAGAAGAACTGAGGTGCAGATTCAGGCGTTCTGAAAATCATGAGCTGTAGGCAAGTTACATGTCTTCATATTTTTCTGTGTCTTCTTTTATGTATGTATATTCATTCTAGAAAATAAAATCTCCATGTTTTATCACCATTTAAGTAGCTATAGTGTTTGTTAATTTTCAAGAGATAGTTTCTCTGTTTTTTTTTTCTTTTTTGTGTTTTTTTTGGTTCAAAATTGAGACAAACCCTAATGAATTTAAGATACAGTCTTCGGGTGTGGTTTACAGTCCTCATATTAGATATGGACAACACTAACGTAAAACTGCTCTGGTTCACAAGCACTCACAGGCTGTATGAATAAGTTTCCAAGATATTGATGTGTGATATAATATTGATGTAGTACAGATGAAATCCCATAGGACTCTGTATCATGTATTTAGAATGTGTTTTAGTTTGACAAGGTAGGGCAAAACATTTTCAGTTAGCAACACTTGCATAGAATTGGTTGCCCTGTAGTCCACTTACAAAATGTGCATGATCTTTTACAACAAATCACAAAGATTTCTTTCTGAAAATAACAGTCTTCCTATTAAGACTAAGCTGCTTTTCCAGTCTTGTACAAAGAGCACAGGCTTTTACAAGTACATCTGAAAGTTTGGCTAACGCTCTAATAAGAATCAAAACACTTTGAAGTTCATCGGTTGCTATTTAGAATAACAGGAATAAGAGCTATTCTTTCATTTTAATTAGCATTGGCTGGTGGATGAAACACTAAGAGATAAACTGTTTGTAGGAGCTTGAGAGTACACACAAAGTCTGGGTCAGCATTGTTACATGAATGCATGAATGAATAACAATGAAAACCATATAATGAAAAGTTTTTCCTTTCATTTAATTCTAATATGCCATAATGCAAGTTTGCACAGTACGGGAAGCTTTTTCACATATAATTATACTGTTGAAAGCCAAAATAAAAGAAAATTGTAAACTCTGAAGGCCACAGAAGGACAGATAAATGAATGGCAAATTCCACTGAGTGTTTTATCAGCTTCCTGCCATTCTCTGAACAGTGCCAGATAAAAACCTCAATGCTTAAAGGTCTTGTGAAAGGCTGTGCATATGCTCATAAACCATGTATTAATTATAGAAAATATATTATTTTTCTCCTCAAACCTCTGTTAGCTTTCTCCAAACGCATAGACACCTCTGACACTATCTGGTCAAGATGGCTACATTTAACATTGAAATAACTGGACTGTCCTTAAGTGGCTAATGAAGTTTATTTGAAAATAATCTTTTTAATATGTTTCTTCTACAGTTTTTCATGTCTCCTTCTATTTGTTATTGTCAGAGCAGGTGGTGAGATGTGTGGCTTAATTTGTTCAACACATGCCACTAGAAGACCCTGATTTGAATAACTTGGGCCTGCACTTGGGCTGGATATTTTAACAGTGGCTACTCATCTCATTGATTTTTTCCTGTACTAAAATAATTAATCTATTTCAGAATATGAGATTATGCAAACATGTTGTTCAAACATTTGTCATTAACCACGGATATATAGAGAAGCTATTCCTATTCATGCTACTACAGCAGAAAATGGAGAACTGTTTTTCTTTCCTTCAGTACTTTGAAAAGAGGAGTTCCGTGCACTTCTTGTTCATGAGCCTGACAAAATCAAAAAGAAGGTACCAAGAAGAACAAATTTTCTCCGCATAGGTATCATCAAAATAAAAAAGATATTTTTTGACATTCTGTAAATATTTGTGGGAATAGGAATGTAATACGGATTTAAATTACTGTTACTATGTAAATCTTAAACTGATGTTGCCACCGAAGCACAGAAGAATCTGCCAGTGTTCCAAAAGATGATCTAACAAGCCTGTTAAATGTTAGAAATGCATTAATAGCAATAATAGCAATAATAAAACCTGAATAGAAAAAACCAAAGGGCTAACTAGTCATCCCTCATTCCAGGAATCTACCATTAAGTGTTCAGAAAGAATGAAAGAAACCCAATAAGTTTGCCTCAAGAACAGACAGACTCTGGCTGAGTCCTTTTTGTTCTGGGTTCTGCAACAAGTCTTCATCTAATAGTTTAATTCTCTTCTTCTCAATTTTCTGTCCCATTCTGCTTAAATCTCCCATCTGCATCCACACATCTAGTACTGCTTGTTCCACATTCTAGCTCATGTCTTATTTGTTTCTTTTCTCTTCTGTAAATTCTGCTTCATTTGTACATGCATTTTTAAAATCTCTGCTTACATTTGGAAGTCATTCCCTTTCTATGTTGACATGTGAGACAAATCTTGTTACTTTTGTCTTACTATTAAGTTAAAACTTATACTTCTCCTTTGAATCAGCTGATGCCCTCAGTAACGCATGCAATCACCTTGGCTCTGTGGTCGCAGAGCATGGCTTGCCTTATTTCCTTGCACTCATAGCTGCTCTATTCACTCCCTAGGAATTCATTCAAAATTGTCCTGTCTCTAGTACTGCATGAAGATTATGAAGAGGATTATGAAGAGGATGATAAAAGCTCACAGCATGCAAGATCCATGTAGGGAGCTCAAAGAGTGGATAGTCACACCTGCAGTACAATTACTCTAGAAAGCCTTCGAGGATCTGGGTGACCTAATGCGCGCTGCTTTTCTTGAGCAAAGGCCATTAGCTTCTCTCTAAAGCAGCACATCATGACTCATAATGGATTTTCTTAAGCTTTTCTTTTTTTGTCTCGCTTATTTTGCTGTCAGCTCATCTAAGAAATATAAGAAAGAGTGAAGTCTTCAGCTGCCTTACTTCATGTTAGATTATTAAATTTTCTTCTTTAGCCTGTGGTCAGGCACATAGTGGGTCATGTAAGCAGCACAGGGAATCGTAATATAGGAAATCAGCTGACTGCTCCAGCTGAGAGCGCTGGGCTTTTTGCCTGCATGTAGGCACTTAGCTGAATCAGGACCTGAGATAAAAGCATCAGATCTCAGCAGGAGAAGCAACTTTGTTTCTGTGCTTAGCTTTTAGGAGCTTTTTTCAGGAAAAGTTAATTTGATTGTAAGTTAATATTCACACTTTTAAAATCAGACATTAGAGCTTGGACAGGCCTACTAATGTGTTTTGTAAACTCCATTTGCACCTTAGAAATCTTGGTGGGAGTTTTGTATTCACTGTGAACAATGAAGTGTTCACTCATAAGTTTTTATGCTTTGTCAGAGATCCTTAAAACCAAAGCGGGGTTCTAGAAAAATATACAGAGACTGATTTTATTCCTCTATCTTAGTGCTGTTTTTCAGTTTCACCTGCTTCTCCCTAGAGAGTGGTGAATAGAAAAGAAAATGAGGATAATATTTTTCTCGTCCTTGATGGACCTTCAGGATCTTCTCTTTTTGGTTATCAACAGCAAGTAGATGAGCTCTTGGCTAAGTTTTGTTATGGCTGAATGTAAATTGCAGGCATATCCTCTATAGCAGATGCTTTGGGTGTTTATGGATGCACAACTTAGAGGAAATTTCTAGTGATACGGTGCAGTTTGTTTCAATTAGGTTTAGATTTGTTCCAGAAACACTTGATTTAGCTTGGATAAAAAACCTGCGCAAATGTCTGTTGAGATTCTAGAGAGCACAAACTATTCTAATTTCTCATGAAGTACCTAAGATAGTTTGTTTAGCAGTTCTAATGCATGCATGTGATTTAGAGCATGCTGAGTGGTATGGAGAAAAAAAAAAAAAGTGGGGGTGGAGGGGGCGGAATCATGCATGTACTTCCATGTGCTTAAGTATCCATACTAATGTGGTCACAGGGAAGAGCCTTGTGGAAAATGTCTCCTGTGTGCAAGAACACAAGCTTCCCATTTTGTTATCCACTCGAGATACCAAAGACTGACAAGAAATAGCAAAAACAAATTTATAGATTCTTGAATACAGACTTAACTGCAGTTGCTGATGTCTAACGAAATAACACCTGAAAAAGCAATCTTGTGCTGAGCATTCTAGCACTTCTGTTACTTTGATAACTTAGATTATGAAATGGTTCCCCCTCTCATGCTTATTTTCAGTAAATGGGATTTCATTTTACTTCTAGAAAATTTTCTGCATTGGTCTCAGCTCAGAAATTAATTATTTTTTCTAGCTTGAACAAAAACTGTTCTGCAAAAGAATGAAACATGTCTTTAATTAAAAATAACATGCTCACAACATTTCCTGGCATCCTCCAGCTGAAATGATGGAGAGTTAAAAGCCAAAATTTGTCATGGAAAACTTCAATCTGTATTCATTTCTCAAACAGATTGTCACAAAGATTTAAAGCTTGTTTGCAGCAAAAAAACAGATCAACTCAATTAAATAAAACAAATTATTAGCCACATAAACTCAGCTAGGAACATTTTCTTGAAGCAAGAATGTTAATGAAATCCTTCAAATATCTTTTGATACTAAGCTGACTTTCACACCCATCCATCTCACAGGGTGGTTGCATTAACACAAATCTGAATACTGCTATCATATTTGGCTTTGCAGAGAGACCATTTAATCACTGTCTGAGGATATTTATGTCAATGAAAGATTGCTTCTTGCAAAGGCAATTCTGTTTTAAGCTGGGCTTCACGTGATAAAATTATGCAAAAGATTTAAGCAGAAACTATTTTCATAGCACAGATGGAGTGATTTCTTAATTTGCAGTTTATTTGTAATTTAGCTAAACACTGCTTACATATATCAATCAGTTCCAGCTCAGATCTTCTTAGTTCATTAAAGGAGTTGCTAAATGTGACACAGATTGTACTAAGTGCCACACAGCATTGCCAATGTGGGCACAGGCAGCTTGTGAATGGCTGCAGAGAAGACCAACCTTGAGGGTGATGGTGACCATCTCTGTGTGCAAGCAAAATGCATATTTATCCACTGTCCTTCTCTCCTAGTGTTTGTGGTGAACAGCACCTGAAACCACCTGTCACTCATTTTTTCCAAAACCTGCTCAGATCTTTATCTAAGTCCTTGCTTTTAAGTTATGTTTGCATCTTTGGCTTCTCTCCATAAAAAGCTTCTGAGCGATAAAGCCTCTCAAGTCCATCCAAATATCTGTAATGGTGGTACAGGCGCTTATCACACCTTTATCATGGGAATCTCCTTCCTTAACAGCTCACAAAGCTGCTGCAAAGATCATTTCTCCATTCTATGAATTTGTAATCAGCTATCTCATTGAGTTCCTTGGCTGTATTTACCTTCCTCATTTCAGCCTGACTTAAGTCACTTGTCTTTATTTTTGAGGTCCTTTCTCGTCCCTCCTATGATTTTGTATTTACTGCTGAAGTGTTGTCTTAAATATTTCATTGTGCATGATGTCCCAATGAACTGAAGATAGACAAAAAAAGATTGTTGTTCTAAATCATCCTTCCAAATCTGTATATTACATGCTATTGGGAAATGAGCACATTTGTGGGTTTGTTTCTTTTTCTCTTTTTCTCTTTCTTTCTTAAGTCAGCAATTATCTCCTAGTTGATGATTCTCTAAAAAAAAAAAAAAAAAAGAAAAGAAAAGTGGCCAACTTGCTTTGAGGAAGTGTCAGGTACTGAAATTTTAAAGACACAAGCACTCTCTTCTGCATACACAAAAAATATTTTGGGAACACCCTTTTCCACTCTTTTGGAAAATATGAGATTTTTCCAATCTCTTTTTTTTTTTCAAAACATTTGTGGAAAATTCTTCTTTTAATCAGAATATAAATCTCAGCATTATTGAAATGGGAGATTTATATACATAGTTTTGATTTAAGTACATCTGTCTCCATTTCTTCTTAATATATTGTTGATGGGACAGATGGGACAGTGGTTTTCTCACATACTTCCACCAGAAGGCACCAGAAGGTCGTCTTTTTTTTTTTTTTTTTTTTTTTTTAATGAGCAGAACTATCTACAGTCATATTGCTTTTTAAACATAAGTAGAATTGTTTGAATTTCAGGTGCTACAGAAGTAGGAGACTCTCCATTGTAAATAAATCTAATAGATTTTTCCTCATTATATTGAAAAGACAACAGATACAAAGACTGAGCCAACTGATATGAAGGAAGAGCTTGGATCAGAGAGTTTATATTTTGGCTGAAGTGTGACAAGCTCCAAGAAAGAGAACCCCTTCTCACCTTACCCCAGCCCTGTGGTTCCAGGGACTGGACCGTGCTATGTGGAGAGCTTTTCTGGGTGCAGTACATAACTGTGATGGATCATGAAGATCTTTTTATTTATTTATTTTTTATTACTCTCCCTTCTACACCTGTTGAGGCGGCAACAATTTGGCTCAAATGTCCACAAACCAGTGAAGGGACTTTCCGAATCAGTGGGAATGTGCTTGCTAATTTAATTTTTTGAAATGATTTGTTCTGCAGAGCCACCTTCTTTAATTACTACTTGAGCATTCTAGGACCACAGGACTGGCTAATTATTTCCATTGCCTCCCTCTGGTTGCTGGTGCTGTATAGATCTGCTGTTTAATGAGTCACTTAGAGGCCAGGAGGCACATTAAATTCTTGAAGTATAGAGTGTCTAGACCCACATACTCAAGCACGTATTTCCACTGTAAGCAAGGAAATAATATTTGTTTGTGACAAACTGTCTCTGATTCTATGATTTCTAAGTTTGAGGTATACATTTTTTCTCATAAGGATATGAAAGAAGGAAAATGGAGCACAGTAATGGGTGGGGGAGTTGATTTAATCTGTGCATTTAATTGTTATTTATAATACCATAACGGAGAGCAGAGCCCCATTGTGTTAGATACTGCAAGCATATAATAGAAGGCAGTTACTGCAGTTTAGCTTCTTAGCAGATCAGTAACGGCAAAGTTAACATTTAATCTGTGGCAAGCATTGTGCACCTATACACTATCCTCCTAACTGTGCTTGGCTGAGATTGTTAGAGCTAGTTATAGGCTATTGTTTTTATTAAATGTTTCTATTACAAGCTGATGATTACCACTTTCCCTTGCAAATACATGCTTCTCTCTCTCTCTCTCTCTCTCTCTTTTTTTTATTAGTATAAATTAAACATAATACTGAATGAAAATAACTGTATGGCTGAGTTGCCTGCAGGGCCAGCTTAGGATCACGGTGAGGGTAGCTGCTTCAGAGCCACTGTTACAGGAGACCAATGACCTTCCTGAAGCAGTGGCAGGTTGCCCCTGCCCTGGGCTCTGGCAGGGGCTGTTCTCCAAGCCCTTGCTTGACTTTGTACACTGAGCAAGCTCACCTGGGTTCACACACAGGTATTGAATCATTCCCATAACTCACAATGCTGGAAGCACAATATATAGATCAAATGCAGAGACTGCCAACATAATAGGAAGAAATCAGCATGGTTCCACCACAGCTAGGCCTGGGTCGATAATAATAAATTCTACCAAAAATGAAAGACCCTGAGACGCTACTGCACTACATTCTCCAGAACATCCCTTGAACCTATGAATTTTTTTCCCATTTACCAAAATGTTCAAACCATCTGTTCTTTTAGATAATGCTGAATTGGCTACAGATCTGAATAGAAAACACTTTTCTTATTCTGTGGAAAATTTCCCTACTGTTTCTGTCTCATACTTTTTGAATAGTTCATTGAATGTTTCTGTCAATTTTTTGAAAAGTTGAACTGCATTGTTTCCAAGTGTTAAGTTAGGGGAAAGTAGTTTCTTTTATTGCAATTAAACACTTTCCTTGGTTGTATTTTTTTTGAAAAAGTCACTAGATTGGGTTGCTATTGGCACCAATTGAAGGAAGATTTATAAAAGTTGGTGATGACAGGTAAGAGACAAAATGAAGCTGTGTTTAATACTTTTGGGTAGAAACAGAAGTATTGAAACAGCCTGCATATTTTGTACAGGATTGTGTATTCTTTATAAGCACTAGAGGAGAACTAAAGTTGTAGTTCCCGATCCCTTTAGTGATCAGCAAGAAATATTAAAAGAAATTCTTTTGAATAAGGAAAAAAGTTTCTTATCCTCACTTTATCTATTCATGTTTTCCCTCTTGTTTTCTGAACTGTGTCTCTCTTCTCCAGTAGTTAAAACAACCTCTTTTATCATATGTCATGAAATGATAACTTATTGTCTTGCCTCTAAGCTATCATACACACTTAAAAAGAAACTCATCAATATAAATGTTTGTGTCTGTGTCTGATTGGTTTCTCATGTTTAAAAAGAAGAAAAGGGAGATTGATTGCAGAGGCCATAAAAGTAATGATGCGTTTAATGAAAACATACATTTTATAGGCAAAACATGCTTAAAGATTACTAGGAGATGTCTGTATATGAGTTAATGAAATTAAACGACCTTCAAAATTTTACTAATTTTACCTCAGATTATCCTTTTGAGCCTTCAACTGGTTTTATGTTTATTTGCCTGCATGTTTTTTGTTTTTGTATATTTGGTCTTTCTCTAGAGCTTATCTCAGCTCTCCCTGACAAATACTGTAGCTACAGAACTACGTTGTAATGGTTATACAGCATGAAAACTGGGCTGGTGGCTGGTGGCTGTCATTGATGTTGCTGTCCCTGAGGAGAGAGCTACCCTTCCTTCTCCTAATTCTTCCCTTTATGATTGTGCCACAGATATATCTTGAGGAGATCATTCCTTCTAAATTGATTCTTGCTAGGTGCTTCTTCTCATACCAAAACCAATCTGTATTTGGGTCCAAATTGTAATGTTCTGCAGAGCATAGTTTGCTATGGGAAATCATATCAGAGAGTCTATATGTAGGTGATTAAGTAGCTTTCAATCACTCTGTCCTGTTTAGTTGTACAAACACTTTTTGATGAAGATGGCAAGCACCAGCCTGTCCATCTCTGTGAGATGGCAGTTGTTCACAGGATGGGTTAGAAAGACAAAAGCACAGGCGGTGGTCATATCTATGTTATAGCTATGGTCATGTTGACGGCATCCATCCTAATGACCAATCTCTTGCCAAGTGATACTGCAGGACTCATATCTGGACTGCTCAGGGCTATGCCTTGCTGTGATGGACTGGTCCTACCAGTGCTGCCTGGCATTTGGCCTGGGTTCATGCAGCCCCTTGAGCTTTAAGATATGTTTTCTGTTTTCTGTTGTTGTTTTTGTTTTCAGTTGTCAGTATAATAAGTAGTGATAAGACTGTGCTGCAGCATGCCAGAATGGCTTTTTTTATGGTGTGATTTCACAGACATATGTTGTGTGCCCTCAGTTGTGATATAAGGATGGTGGGGATTTAGTGATTGAGAGTGGGTAGAGCTGGAGGACACTGTGAGATGTAGCTGCGCACACACGGTATAAAAAGGAGCGCCTAGAAATAGCCATCTTTTGAAACTTACCTGGGTTTCTAAAGGGAGCTCCAGGGTGAGCTAACACACATCTAATGAAAATTGGCAGTAACAAGAAGAGAACTGGGGAGCTCTACAGTAGGTAGATGTAATCGCTACATCTCAGACAGTTCTAAGATCTTCCATGGATCCAGTCTTGAATATTTTAAAATCAAATTAAACTTACAAGCAGCTGAAAACTTTTGAGATCATGCTGTTTGCAGGCTTTTCAAATACAGATTTTTCTGCATTGATATGGTGTAGCATATCTTTTAAATGACTCTGGTAACTCAGAACAGCAGGGAATGCATTCAGTCAGTGAACTGAATGCTTGGCCCTAAGTATATTTTCTGAACAGCTGGAAGGACGTTTTAGACAAAAATCCTCACTACTAAATGAAAGGAGAGGTTTTGACCAAAGATCAGTCAGTTGGATCTTACCTCTCCCACTGTCATTTTGGGAAGGGAAATTTGCCTACTTTCATATGCATATGAAGAAGGCTATGGTCGTCCTGAAGCTTTGGCATAACCGGAGGAGCCGAAGTTTCCTGTGCTTTCCACTGGCCATAGCAACCTTCCAAAACACCAGGCATATTCCACAGCCGAGGATCTTGCTGGAAATAGTGGAGAAAGAACTACCTCCATCACCCCTCTTACCTACCTGAGAGCAAATCCCTTTCTCAGGCCTGGTTTAGTGCTGGACTCTCTCTCTCTTCCCCTCCTTTTTTTTTTTTTTTTGATGGAGAAAATGGAGCAGAGGAGACAATTTTTGGCTGTCATTTAATCTCATTTTAATATATTTGAGAAAACAGGCAAACTACCATTCAGTGGTTTCTTTCTCTCTGAGCTTTCCTTACAGAGAGAAATACGGGACTACTTCTTTAAAGTGAGAATGATAATACCTATCCTGCTTTTAAGATGCATTGTGATCTAGTGGGAAAGTGCTTTATAGCAGATCAATACTATTTTACATCGCTCTAAAATTATAGTAAGTAATGGGATCTGGGCTCTTTTTTTTTCCTTTGGTCTCGCTTAAGCCAAACCTTTGCAAGAGTTTATGGAGGGACAATAATATTTTATATGTGGTTATAAACCACATGAAATTCTTCAGATTTCTACCACAAATCTCGACCTATTATTTGTGCCTGACTCTCCCATGCGCTGATTAAAATCATTAAGGAATAACACTGAAGACTGTTGCCCTGTCTGCAGAGTGTTTTCTTGCCTGCAGTTCAAGGTGCACAGAGACGCCCTTCATCCTTCAAGTGGTCTGGATATGGTGGGTATGGCCTGAGAGCCCAAGGTCCCATATGCTAAATGCTAGTGCAGGAGATGCCACTAAATTCAGTGTGGGATGAAATCAGGCCCTTTACCACTTGCAGTTCCACCCTGCTCCCCTCCGAGAGGTCCCCTCCTCTCTGGCAATATTGCTTCCCGTCTCACTTGCTGAGCATCGCCATCTCCGTGGCATTCGGGTCCCTCGAGTGCCTTAAGGTGAGCCGAGGGCTTCAGATATTCATGATCAGTAAATTTCACTGTACAAACAAAACTATAAATCCACCGTGCGCGAGTAAGGCTGGCACCTTTTGCAATGGAACTGCTTTTGTTCCTGAGGTGCCTATCGAAAAAGCAGCTTGGACTTTACGTTCTCCGGGCTCTTTCATCTTCTGAGAGTGAACTATGGACCCAGAGTATTTTATTCTAGCATCCGTAGAATTTACAATGCCTATTTTGAAGCAGTCTCCCTGATAAGACATATTGAGAAAACAAGGAAATAAAAATAGATAAGATACTTAGTTTAGGCATTTTTCTTCACAGGCTATGAGACTGATACATTTTCTGGCTCTCAGAATAGCACTTTTATCCTTTTAAGAAACTTTAGAACAGAAAGATAACTCAGGCCCATCTAGGTCAATCCCCTCTAAATCGTCAGGCATTATGTGATTATTTTTAAAATATGCAAATTGTAACAAATAGTTTCAAAAATATTAGGAAATTACCAGAGGGTGTTAGAGAAGCGCTTTTGAGAAGCTTCAGCTTCAAGTTCACCTGTATCAGTCCCTAACAAATATGCTATTGCTATATTTTTTATGTTTATGTTTATATTTTTAACAGGGTTAACAAGCTACTATGTGAGAAATCGTATAATTATAGAGTAAAATTTGACCAGGAGCTTACACAGTAAATTCCTTGTTGTTATAGACACTCATTTCTGTCTTTTGCACTACAATCTTCTTGTAATATCCTAACATGCTGCAAATCATATAGTAATTACAGGTAGAATAGCTTGGTATCTTCGACCATTCGAACTCTGTAATTTGCAACAAGAAATGACGGGCCATGTTCTACCCTAATGTCAGTGGGATTTTTGTGCCTAGATCAAGTGGCCTGGACTGGAATTAGCAGGAAAGAGGTCTTAATAACTTAGGCATGAGCAAATGCAGGAATTAGGAAAAAGGGTAGGATTCTTTGATTTTTTTTTGTACATGTATTATCCTGGATTTGTTTTAGGAAATATCTTCAGGTCATTATACTCCCACCTCCAACAGGCCACATGAAAACTGTATTTCTGTTACATTTAAAAGACTCCAACGATTCCCACTGCCCACCATGACCATAGTCACATATTTTCTTTGTTTAAAACAGATTATAGAATTTTCTGTTTTCTTTTGCCATTTTTCTTGCTTTTTGATTAAGAAGCTAGCCATTTTCTTTCATATACTTGAACCTATGATCTTAAAAAGTAGCCTCATGGGTACTACCAGATTTGCTCTGTCTCCTGAAGAATTGCCCAGTGCATGTGGAGCACCACATTTCAGGTAAGTTATTATGCTATTAGACACACTACAGGCTGGTGCAGCGATAGGCAGCATGTATAGTTTGGTATGAGTAGTGATGCTCGAGAGCCTGCACTTCGGTAGCAGCACTGGCACTACCCCTGATCTTTAGGGATGGATGTAACAGCTATTTCCAGCTGCACAGCCTTGCATGTCTTTAGCATTTTGTTAAAATGGAGACAGTTTTCTTTTTCCTTTTTTTTTTGCCTTTCGAATATGAAAATTAGACTGATTTTCCCATAATGTAGGACCTGCATGTAAGCTGCTACTCTTGTGAATATGTGGCATTTTAGCCTGAATACGTAAAAAGGAGGAATTCTGAATCACTGCTCTCTCTGATTACTTCACATTTGCAGTCAGTTCTTTTTCTGAAGGGCTGTGAACAGCTAAATACTGTTCACAAAGAAAATGCATAGAGAAAACATTGATGAAAACAGAGATTATTAAGAAACATTTAGATATATCTGACAAACTCTAGTTTTGCTTCCTATTCCACCTACACAATTAAACAGTTAAAATTAGGCTGCGCTGAGTTTTGGACTGCCACATGAAGCTGCTTCTGATGTTCTAGCTGCTTGTTTAAAGTTACCTCTGCAGAAATCTCTGCAGTCTGCAGTCTGCAGTGCATTCACATGGACTGACAACATTGTCCCTGTGAATAAAACCACATGCAACGCTTGTTCTTCACTACAGTTTGATTAGAAAGTGCTGTAGAGCACTGCAGAGAAGTGGAGTATGCATGTGATCAGCACTGCACTTTTCACCTCCACTTCTCACTGAAGCTGGCATGGGCAAGGTTAGGAGGGATTCAGACATAGATCTTTGATATTTCCATGCAACGTGTTCTCTGAAAATGAAATAATGCTTCAGTATTTTTATTTCTGCAAAGCACAACTCAACTCTCTTGATAGCAATCCTCACGATGGTTGTTACTGCCCTGGCTAAGATCCCTGCCTATTTCAGGTGTCAGACTTTTGTATTGGTCCAGTCTGGGGAGCCCGGCAATTCTCTAGTGTGAGCAGTCTTGAAATGGCCAAAAGACTGCACCAGTGATGCATCTTTTCAGGGTATGGAAATGCTGTCAGAGATGTTTTTCTGGGATGTGGGACCCATGAAAGGCACCCATGTGCCTGCCCATGTCAGCCTACCCAAACTTTATAGCTTAGTTACTCCTTCCTTTCCTTCTAATTTATAGTTTGAATCTTTAGAGACTATGGCAGGTAAAGCAAATCACTGTGGGCTTTTCAGCGAAATTTCTGACTAAGGTTTTCTCTTGACTGCTGAAAAGTTCAGAGCAAGGAAAAAAACTGCAAAGAGCGCAATGCAAAATCTTTTTTTTTTTTTTTTTTTTTCAGTCATGCAAGATGACCCTGGTTTTTTGTTTATTTTCTTTGAGGGACTCAGGATTTTCAGGTTTCTTATGCTTTCCCTTCAGTCTTCTGAGATCAAAAAAAAAAAAAAAAAAGGATTTCAGGATTTCAGATTTAAGGATGCGTCCCAGAGTTATAGCTTACTCCATTGTAAGGTTGTTTGCTTTTCATTTCATTCTTTTCTCTGTCACTGGACCAAACTAATGAATTCTCTTGTTATGCAGCCAGGACTCATTTAAATTGAGCAGAATCAAAATTGTATTTTCCATTCTCAGAGTCTCTCCTATGTGTAAATGTATACTCTAAAACCTTCTGTATGCCCTCAATCAATAATGAAACAAGACAAAAAAAAAAAAAAAAAAAAGGATGAACTACTTACTGCAGAGGCTGCTATCAAAATTGCAGCAGCCTGCCCGCTGACTGATAGGGATATGTGCTATTAATATGTGTGTATATACATATCATTCTAGCCTAATAGTAATTTTTTCCTTTTTATAGTTTCAGACAGAGAAAGACACATGCAAAGGAGAAAGAATGAGAGACTTTTTTTAGAAAGAGTCTCTCTTGATGAATATTTTCAAAATCAACCTATGTTTTTGGTCATCTTAGTATCTTGGTGCTTCCTTTTCATTTTTCTCAAATGAAATGTTGTAATGGTCAACTTGTACTATGAGAGCAAATACTGAGGAGCTGGTCTGATAGGGATATATTCCTCGTTTTGCTTTGATTTTACTAGAGAAATGCAGGTTTTGGATATGCTGTATTGTTGCCATCTTCTATTTTCTGCCTGCAGCAACATCCTTCCTGTGTATAAATATCACTATCTAGGATAGATGTTAAGTATGCATTAGCATTTGTAATTCATACCACAGTTTTGTGGTATTATGTTTTGCAATTAGTATGGCCATATTTCAACTCTGAATCAATTTCCAAACAAAAACATAATGAGGGTATTTTAATTGGAAGTGGATGATCAGACTCTTCAATTAATTAGCAAAAAATCAAAAAGATGATGAATCGTGTCATTCAGCTCACAAGTAACTACTCTAAATATATTAAAATCAACAAAAAAACTAATAAGAGATCACATAATTACCTATGATGTACTCTTGAACTTTAAGAGGAACACAAAGTACTTACTACTTCTAAAACCAATGTGAATATTCCAGTGTTTTTCTTCATTGGCAATGAAATGTCAAATACATGGACATGAGGCCAAAGTAAAAAATTTCCTAAGAATATACATATTAGTTCAAATAAAGCATTTCATGATAGTTCTCCTCTTGTAGAAAAATCAAGTTGACCAAAGTAGCATTGAAATGGAGATGCTGCTTAAGCATTTTTTTTCCATGTTGAGGGATATGAAGGGGATTGTAGTCATGTCCAGACTGGTGGCAAAAGGCTAAATTTGTTGAATGTCTTTTAAGAAAACTGAAGTCTCACTACAGGATTTAAACTCCATGGTCATCTGTATAGCAAAGAAAGCAAGGAGCACGGTCTGACACGGAATAGGCTGGCAAAGGAATAAGCAATGATCACCTGCATTTGAGCAGACTGTCTATCTACTCATAAAAAATCTCTCTCATTTTTATCTAGCTGGTTAACAGCAATACGTCAAGAAGCAATAGCTCAGAGTCTGTTATATAAAATGCAGATCTAGTGCCTATCTGAATGTCCTAGTCAATGAAATAGCCACATGGGGAGACATTTCTGCTGAAGCATGGGGGATTGCTAGAAGAAATGCATCTCTGCTTCACTATATTACCCCACTGTGTGCCCCATTGCCTATAAAGATTCATGTTGTGGTTAAATATATCTGGTTTTGAAACCCTTATCAGAAACAATCTTTTGAAATCTGAAAAACATGCCAGAGAGTAAAACTAATTATATACACATGTTGTTTTTTCTCCTCACTCCTCTCTAATAGACAACATTTTTGGAGCAGAAGAAAAATGTTTTTGTTTCCATGGCAACAATATCCATGCTTTTCCTTTCTGTCACAAAGCATAGTTTCTGAGCATATTTAGGAAAATTGAAATGTGGGTAACTCAGAATGATAAAACCAAGCGCAGTAAATTTTCCTCTGAATAAATATTTGTATTTGGTCTTGTATCCATTGGCTCTGAAATTTTTCAAGGTCGCAGTATTTGTTTGCAGTGCTGATGCAGTTCCCACTAAACACTTGCGGCTGTTTGCAACAAGAAGTCTTATTTAAATGTGTCGTGGATGTTGCTGATGCTCTCCTAAAATAATTGAAATAATTAAGAGATGAAGCAGGACCGCATAGCATTTTTCAGAGGCACAAGTAGGCAGTTGCAGCAGGGCTTAGGGCTTAAGGCCATCAGGTGTATGTAGCATACAAGAATAAAAGATGGAAGAACTATGTCATTAATTTATAAGATACATGAGGGTCTCTCTCTTCTTCTGGGCAATACTAAGTAAGTGTGCTGTCAAAGTTCGACAACAAACGGTTAGCACAGAAAGCTGTTGAGCAGATCTGTTAGGGCTCTTTCTTCTTTTTTCTTTTTAGTTGCTTCTCAGCACAGATCTCTATAGAGTCGATCTCTTTCTTGTTTGCTGGAGCTGCTTCTCTCTGAATAATTTTGTTTGAACTCACCAAGATGGACTTTTGAGTCTTTGCTCCAGAAATGTTTATTTGTAGGAAATTAAAGGATTGCAACAAAAGAAATTGAAATCCCACACTAAAATATACACTTTGGTAGTACTTGACTGTATAAAGCTCTATGTAGTTACTCAGCTTCAAAACAGAATTAAAGTGTTTTTATTGGAGTCATTCCAACCTGGAGCAAAATATGATTTTTTTTATTGTTTTGAAAAAAACGAAAAACTAAACAAACAAAAAACCAAAAAAGCTCACAGCTGTCAAACTGAAAATATCCCTTACAGGAATTGCTGTTCACTGACAAAATTCTCTAGCAGTTCTTTTTGTAACTTTGATAAAAGTGTCTTGAATAGACAAACAGTAAACTATTGAAAGGACTAAAACCTAGGGCACAAAATGTGATACTTCTGATTTTTTTATTTTTGCCATCTCCTTTGTGGAATCATTTAAGTTTGTGCCAAACTGGGAGCTGTCTGCACATGCCAGGCAAACCCTTTCACCCTGGAGCAAAAGCAGACAGTGTTTGGAGAACTCTGTCCTGGGAATGCAGTCGATGGATTAGCCTGGGCGTAGTTGTAGGATGACAAAATAAATTGGTGTGGTTTTTACAAATGCACCTGATCCTGAAAGACTTGTGCTGAAGCAAGGCACTTCTGGAAACATCATGGATGCTGTGGTTAAGTTAGTTAGACAGATATGCAATGATAGGGAAGGGAAGAGACTGAGTTTGTTTGCCTTCTTATAGGCCTTTTTCATCCAAGGTTTGTTTTTTTTTTAAAAAAATCTTACTTGTTGCCATATAAAAGACATCTTAGTTATCAACTGTGGTGCTGACTTCTAATCAGCCACCATCAAAGAATATTATGACGCCTGCTCAGATAATATAAAAGATGATCTAAGTTGAAACAAGAAAACAAAATTGTGCTGTGGCTCCTCACCTCAGCCAGCTTTTGTTTGTGCATCTCTTTTGCATGCTAAGAGGGCTAAACCTCTCTGATCCTGGACA
The DNA here is from genome assembly GCF_059628265.1 of Tinamus guttatus. NCBI lineage: Eukaryota > Metazoa > Chordata > Aves > Tinamiformes > Tinamidae > Tinamus > Tinamus guttatus. The sequence continues at coordinate 326,482 of NW_028288580.1, read as the reverse complement.
CAAGGAAAAATGCTACAGCATGTCCATTCCTTTTAATAGGAGCTGTGAGCATTTTTGCATGCACAGCTCCTGCTGTTGGATTAACGCGTCTTTTGTAATAAACCTATTTCTAACAGTTGGCAGGATTGGGGTCCTAGTTAGGGCTTGTCTTTATTGCTGCAAAAGCTGTGTTTCACCTCAAGGTACGATGTATTTCAGGTAGCCTGAGGTAAAATTACAGTGAAGGAAAAGCACAAGGTAACTTTGCACAAGGGTAAAGATTTTGTTTCCACTGTGTTTTTAGCTTAGAATAACTGATGCATGCTAGTTACCCTGAGGTGAAAAGTAAAGTTTTGCTAGCGGGAAGTTTGAGGTCTTATTCCCATTTGTTTTTCAGGACCTGAAAAATGGTAGAAGCACCGCTTATTGTGCTTGCTGCAATTCTTTATATGTGCCTGTTTTGTAACATTTTGTGTTTAGTCCTGAAAATGAATCAGTAGGAAAAAATACCAGGGGTGCAACATGATGGATGCAAAAACTTCACTGCTGAACTGAAGCACTGAATGAAGAATTACAATTGGATTTTATCTCAAGGTGTAAAACCCCCTGAAAAATGGGGGTTTGTAATGGAAAGGCTATTGCTGACACAACCTTAACTTGAACATTGCTAACGGTCACACTATCACTTTATATAGCGATTTAATGGCTAGCTTTTTGCCTTGCCAGTGGGAACACAGCCAGTTGAGGTGATTGGGTTTGCACATTATAAAACAGCTCAACCTTGGAATGCACTGACGTAAAAGCACTCGTTCTTCATTAGCCAAATTTAAAATAATGGTCTGAAAACAGAAGCATGTGACTTGCGTGTTCTATTTGCACTTGTGCTGGATTCATATAAGTCACCTCACCTCTAAGTTTAATGGGTTTAATGGACAGCTAAAGTGTTTTAGGCAGTCCATAATAGGTAACCGTGATGGCATTCAACAGCTGAAATTGGCATTTTGTACTTAGTAACCTGCGTGCAGCAGAACCTGGTCCACTGGAACAACTTCTGCTTATAGCTCAGGGACTGCTCCTCAGTTCATTTTGTTTCACTGATCCAGCTGATCTAAACAACCTGTCTCCTTTTGAAAAGCAATAAATACAGTAAGAATCAAATTGCCTTTCTTCAGTCATTAATTTTTCTCCCCTGATCTAAAATTGTCAGAATCTGGAATCTCAAATCTGTGACTGATTTGCCGCTTTTAGAAAATACTTTTCCCGCCATGTGAGGAAAAAATATTACATTGGGACCATCAGCTTGTTTTGGTTTTATGACATGAAATATGTTCATATTGCATCACATTATGACATAATTAAAATATAACCCCCGCAACGACTTACATAAGTGTATGACCATATAAGCAGGGTGTAACTTAACTAACTTGAAAGCACAACTTTTTGTTTATGTTAGTATTGTTCTGTCATTTCAGTAATATTTTGAGCTGATATTTAAATCTAAATTAATTGAAATGACTAAACATTTCAGCTTTGTCAAAAATGGTTTTCACTTGACTTTTTTTCCTGATGAAAATCTCGTTGAAATAGACAGGTTTTCAAATTTCAGTTTAACTGACCTTTTTTTTTTTTTTTTTAGCTAAAAAGTATTTTTTGGTTCATAACAAATCTCATCCATGTTCTTTAAGTCTATCTTGATCAGATACTGTTTATTATGTCAAATGTTAAACATTGTGTGGGGCATTCATTTTGTTTACCTGCCCCAGTGGGGCAACTGCTTAAGACTGGAGTGACCAAACCTGTCTGTCAGCAGCCTTAAGGCCCTAATAGCAGAGGGGTTTTCCTATTCCCATGGGATGCACTGTCATTGATACAACAAAATGACTGGCTTGGTGGATGAGGGAAGAGCAACCTTCATATTGACTTCAGCAAAGCATCTGACACTGTCTTCCATAGCATCCTCATAGACAAGCTGATGAAGCATGAGCTAAGTAAGTGAGCTGAAATTGAGGTCCTGAACTGTCTGAACTTCTGGACTCAGAGGTTTGTCAGCAGTCCCTCCAGCAGGAGGCAAGTTACCAAGGTTGCCCTCTAGGCATCAATATTAGGGCCTGTGCACACTTTTTCAGTAGCAGCCTGGATGATCTCTAGAAGTGCCTTCCAACCAGAGATATTCTCTAATATCATGTGATTCTGTGATCTGTGAGCAGCTGAGGATGGGACAGGACTCCTCTGATGGTGGGAAGGGGAGGGAAAACTCAGGTACCCCTTTTCCAGTCTCATTCAGACATCTGGGAAAGAGTACTCATGGAAATAAACAGTCTCCTTTCAAATAGCTGCGGGTACTGTTATGAGGTTACTTCACACAAAGAATTTACACTACTCCATTCCCTATCATATTGCAAGGAACGTCCAACTTCTGCTTAAGTAACCCCTCATCTACCCTACATTAGGACCACTTGGGTTCACTACTGCTTAGGATATTGTACTGAAGAGAGTGAGGCTGATATATCTGTATCCCAGGATACAAATAGGATCCTTGGAAAAACAAAACAAAACAAAACAAAAAAGCACTGGTGGACAATCTAGGGGTTTGGCTCTTTTTCCAAAGCTTAACTGATTTCAAAGACTCTGAAAACATCTGGGAAGACATCTCAGCGTTTTCACACAGACACATAGAAGGAAGACTCAGGAATTCAAGCATTTGAAGATGCCTGGAAGGGAAATGGGCAGAAATAGACCTTTAAAGCACTTATATTTAAGTTGTTCTTCATGTGTGATTTATTGGAGTACGTGGGCAGCGATATGCAAGCAAGCGGTACAATCTTTAACTACCTCCTTCGGGTAGCCTCTGCTCCCTCTTCCTGTGAGCCTTGTAGCCCTGCAACTGCTGTGATGATGCACACCCTGTGCAAGAAGTCAACATCTATTCTTTTCTCCTTCTCCTCCCTTCACAGGAATTCCAGTGTTGGCTAAGTTCGTAGACCTGTATTCAAAAGAGAAAAGAAGAATGAAAATAATATGAAAGCAAATCTGTATCAATTGTTTTTCTGCCAAGCTTATGTAAGCGGAGATTTAACTGTATTTATGTAAATGCAGCTTTTAGCACAGCTTTTCTCTTGGTCTTAATTATGAACATGCGCTTGAGTCTCTTTTAGTCCATAGTGAACTGTGTCACTGCTTTTCATAAGTGAGACACTTTGAATTATCTTAGAAATCTGGAGCTGGCTTCTGCTTGATGCCAGGAGACTTTGCTGTAGCTCTGCTCAGGGTCAATTGTTCCTTAAACTACTTTTAAACTCTGTTCAAAATGACAAGCAAATCTATCTTTTCTCTTCAAGAGCTGATGAAACATTTTATAAAGCATTGCCATGAGCATATGAACTTAGTAGATGGCTTTCAGGCCTGTTCAATGTCACTTTACACTATTTTGCTAGGATTTCTATAAATGAAGAATACTAGCCTGTTTGAGGCTGTTAAACACAAATAACCAGATCAAGCAAAAGACATCCTTTTTATAATGATATGGCTGCACTAAGATACTCTGCCCCTTCTCTGTCTCTTTTATCTATTTGTGTATACATACACACCCTCATACTGAACATTTAAGAGCTACCTTGTGACTCTGTATATAGTATTGGGTGTAATTAGTAGATATTATATAGTGCACAATATTGAATGAGATCACATGATCAATAATAATTTACAGTTAGATGACTTAATATTATTTTATTTGATTTTCCAAATAATAGCATGAGATGGTGGCATAAATTTATAGCTTTGTCTTAGTTTCATCACCCGCCTGTTATTAATATTGAAACCTCTATGTTAGTGAGGTTATTTTATTTTGCAAAAAATGTAATTGGGTGATCCTTTTGGTAGTGATCCTTGATTCACTCTCTCCTCTGCTGATACTAAAGTGAGTAAAGTGAGTAAAGTTTTGGTTCATTAGGTCTCCACACTTTGCAATGACTGCCAGCTTAATCTTCAAGATGTAGCACACAATTCAATCTCATGAAAGCCTATTTGAATGGCTGTCATAGTGGCAAGAATCATTAGGATGATTCCTGGTTTTGGGTGTGTAGTTTCTATGCATTCAACAAAGCAGGAAATTTTCTGAAAAAGACGTCTCAAGTCGTACACTGAAAGCACCCAGTATGTCATCAGTTACTTCTGTGGTCTTTGGTTTAAAGCTGTAGTATGAAGATCTGCACAGTTAGTTTTCTTTACACAGTTGGCCAAATACTATGGACAGTTATGGACTGAAAATCTTTCAAGTGGCTGAGCTGGGTCCCTCAGCCGTGGAAATGCTTCTCAGAGAACAGTTGTGCATTTGAAAAAGCTCTTTTAAAACTTCCAAATCTACTTGAAATGGTTCTGGATTGCACCTTCTTGTGAGGCTGGAGATGAACTGAAAATAAGTAATGACTGGAAATTCACATAGAGTTTTGAATTACAGGACATTAACACTTCCGCACAAAATATCTACACCCTCCATCAGGAATTCTCTTCTCTGTTCTTCATCTCTTCCATTTACCTTGACAAGTGCCTGAAATTTATTATTTAGTTTTGGCACTTTTGGACAATTCTTATGCTCTTTTCATTTATGTTCACTGACTGGTCCCAGGTGGCACACAGAAGGAAGAGCCAAAGGCCTTCAGACAAATACTTATATTTTAGGAATTTTTAGGAAAGATTCTCAGTTCACCTCCTAACGTTCAATCTGTTAAAACAAACATAATTTGAGATGTGCACTAAATATATACAACTTAACAACACTGAGATCTGAATCTTATTGTGGATGAAGTAGTTGATTTTATTTATTTTGGAACAACACTAGAAAGTTTACATTTTTACCTGTTTTAAGAGTACAAATACATTTTTTTTCCAAATTTATGAATTGCAAGTTCCATTTGACTGAGTTCTACTTAGTCCTTTTATAAACAGTCATTTTATAAATAGCATTACTGTCAGAAAGTCTATCTGAGGTACTATCAAATTCAAATTGGATTTTTTAATTCACTATCCCTTCAGTCAATATGGACTTTTGCTACCCTCTCTTTTGTAATGATTGATTTTGTATTCATTTTGTCTGATTGAAATCTGATTAGTGGGTCTCACAATTGCAACCAAAGTCATGGAAAATGTTTGATAGTGTCAGAGACCAATGTTCAAATATTTAGAATGTTGGATTTTTACGAAGAAAGAAGAAATATTAACAGGCAACACATAATTAAAGTATAATGGGAAACTTTATGCAGAGCTTTCAAGCCTATTAATAGCTGCCGTTTCATAGTTTAGGGAATAGGGAAGTTGGCACCTCTCAGAAGTAACTCAATACCTGCTAGGATTGGGTTTTAAATGAATCAGTAAATATGGGATACTTCTGATCTCCAAGAATGCAAGAACACAAAACTCAAAACTACTCTCAGGACGATGACTTTGACAAGAATGGTGCAATCCTGAGAGTGCAATGTTAAGATTACAATTTAGCAAATTCTCTCAGATATTGAATAGTGCAAGGGGATTAAAGTACTGGTTTGTCTTAAGTTATTGGAAAACATGAAGAGATCGTAATTTCATAGTTGACAAAAAAACTTTTGAATGCATTTAGCAGTAGTAGTTACAGATTCTCAGGTTGTCATTATCCATATGCTTATAACCTCTGGCAAATATGTCAAATCCAATAATTCAAATCCCAAATACTCTTATGCTCAATATATATTTAAGGATAGATATATCTGAGAAAGGTATCAGTCTCGTGCATTACAGAGAAGTCACCACGAGGGTTCATATCAGTTTCTATTATAAACTTCTGTTTTTATACTTTCATTAATTCCTGTAACATTCACCTTTATGACATAGCTTTCTATGCCTGAGAAAGTATTTCTATTCAGCAGAATCCTTTCATCTGCCTTTGAATTATGAAAGAATCGTATTTAAATATGTGAAGCAAATCCTACGTGTTTTTTTGTCCAGGTAGGAGGAAAGGGAAGTATTTCAAACCCAAACAAACTTTTTATACTTTAAATTGTTCATGTACAATAGCTCATAATGAGCACCTGAATCAATTTGAAAGGATTTAAGGAAGTGTTCACATCATCTTGTCGTAGGCAGCAGATATAATCAAGCCTATTACCCAAACTCTTCCTACTGTCAGGTTCTCCAAAGAGCTCTGATTTACACACTCTGAATCATCCTGTTAGAGCCTGTTTCTCTCTTCCTTCACCATTGCAAAAAATGTAGAGAGAATAATTGGTTAAATTAGATGGCTTAAGTTGAATGCTATGAATACTCTCTTTAGTCACAGGACAGAGATATTGTCAGTCTTTACAAATGTGTCCTAATATATGCCTGAGAGGAAGTGGAAAAAGTTATCCTTTTAAAGGGTTTCACAGAGACTGTGCAGCATGCCAGAGAGATGTGCAGGATGCAGAGCACCTGATTTAACAATAAGATGTGCTTTCATTGCATTAAAAAAACAGTTCATCAGTTTTAGTTATTCTAACACATTTATAGAGTCTTTATATGTTTTGTTTATTTTAGAGGAGTGAAGGAAATGTATCCCCCTTCCTTCATCATGTTGCCTATGATTGCAGTGCTATCTTAGCATCACATGGCGGAGGAGTAGCTTTACAGCCTTCTTGTTATTTTGAGGCTTAATCTGGCTCTAATACCACACCTTATTTTTACTTTAGATCAAGTGATTTCTCAGTCATTCAGTTGGTGTTGTTTATGGTGGGCTACTCAGTCTGCAGCAAACAAATGCATATGCTGTTAAGAATTTTCCTGTTGGGCTCAATTTGAGCTGAAAAAAACTTGAAAAGCAACAAAGACTCAATATTGCTGCTTAAAAATTGTCTGTATGGTATTATTGTAGGTGAGAATTGATAGGCATAAGCCAAAGTCTCATGATTTTATCCATGTTTTAAATCATGAGGCAAGAAATTCTGATTGAACTCATTACTGGTCTTTAGTCTTGCTTTGTTGTTATACTTTCAATTTTTTTTTCTTAAAAAGACTTGATTGTTATTTTTTGTTGTCTATAGAGACATGCTGATTTTCCGCTAACTGCAAGTTAAGCCTACACATTAAACCTACACACTGCTATTCCTTGATTTAACATTTTATCATTAAAATGTCAGATGACATTTCTTGTTTATTGTCTGAATACTTTTACTTATTCTTTGTATCAAACTACTTTAGATAGAAATTGGAATTATATTAAATCGGAGTTATATTTAATTGCAGAAAATGCATCTTTTAGAGCCTTTTATTAATGAAATAAATTTATTTTAAATAGACTTGTTACATATTTTTAATTAAAACATTTTGTAGTTTGAACTGATTATTAATAAAAAATGTTCACTTTAGTGAATTAAACCAGTTGCTTATGGTTACAATCTCCTCAAGACTCGAAAATAATTAGCTCGTAGACTTTCATGGCTTGTAAATTGTGTAAGAAAGACAAACTATCATTTTTTAATCCCACTCAGTTTCTTTACTTTGAATGAACTAATTACAGCACTAAAATGCTAAACCAAATGAATGAAAAACAATTCTTTCAGCTCATTAAGAAGACCTTCCAAATTAGCTTAATGCTTCAGGTGGAGTTTACCTGTGAACTCACCTGATACACATCACCAGTTTTAATGCTTTAGCTTTTGTAAAAACATAATTACAAATATATTCTAACTGCATACTGCTTTTAATGAGTTAAAATGTTTTACTAGATTGTACCAGGTAAGCCCTTAGCCCTTATTTAAAATTTAATTTCAGAAATCTGTACTTATTTTAAAATTATTTAAATTCCTTTATTTATTTAATAAACTCTCAAATTTTAATACTTGAGTAATGCTTGATTTCTAAAAACACAATAATTTTATTTTGTCTTCAAAATCATAGACCTAACTCATATAGCTTACAGAGTGGATTTGTGCTTAAGATGTGAGGAAAAAAAAATACTCAATGAGAGCAAAGAAATTTTGCCACAATAGTCCAAAGTGCAAACACAACTTCTCAAGCACATAAGTGAAACTGATTTCATGTGAAATCAATTGAATAAATTGGTGCCTGTCGAAATCAAGGACTATATGGAAAAGTGGGATTTACTTCCTTGCATCAGGTTGCCAAATTTGCAGCCATATGGACAGAAAAATCTGCTATATCATGAAAAAAAAAATTCTTTATATTTTTTCATTTTCAAATACTGAAATTTCTACAGCAAAACAGCTTCTTTTGGATAATCTAAAACAAACAAACAAAAAAAGACTTTTGAACAATCAAGTTGTTAGGAAGAAGGTAAACTACTTGGCAATGCTTTCTTTTTTCTTTCTTTTTTTGAATTTGAGTGTGTAAATTCAAGCTTTTTTATGGATTACACTCAGAAAATGAAGTATGTACTGTAAAAGTGTGTAAGTACTTCTCAGGCATGGCTGGGAGCAATGCCTCCTGCAATGTACAATGTATCTGTGGAAGCCTGTAATAGTTAATTATCATCTTAGGTCTGCTTTGCTTGCCTTGCTCTAGATTTGGAGTGAGGGTGCGGAGCCAGCGCACCACTAGATGTTGCTCTAACACAATGTCTAACAAAAGAATAAACTTAAAAAAACACCCAGTCTTTGGTATTTTCGTCAATCAGTACCGTTCTCTTTAAAATAATTCACAGATCAAATCTAAAGCTTTTAAAATAGATCTCTCTTCAAAGAAGAAAAAGAAAAGAAAATCAAAAGCATCATGAACTGCTATTAAAACACACTGTATCTGAGACACTATATTTCTGGGAATAGAATAGGGATAAGAATGCTATTTTATCAGAATCCCTTGGTTATATAAGACTGTTATTTCTAATTCTTGAAATGCTTTCCATTAAGTAAATTCCATCCTTTAAAAGGCAAAGCATGCATTCCTTATGTCTTCTGTTTCCAAATCGAAGGGGTCATGCCTACTGACAGTCCCTAGTTAAATGAGTTTGCTGGTCTTGGCTGAAATATTGTCAATGTTTCTCGATGTTTAGCTAAATTTCATCTTGATTTAGGGGTGTTTAGAAGTTAAGTAGAAGAGATGTTAGCTTAGTCTTTGTGAAAACAAATCTGCAGACTGGCAAGATGTTTGCAGATTCCTGAAACAAGTCTATATTTAGTCTATTTTTTAGTCTATGCTTCCAGTATATCACTTACAAAAATGAATAGTCTAATAGAAGAGAAGGAAAAAATCCTTGAAAAGAACTTGTTCCTGCTGGAATTAGTGAAGGTCCTTAGTATGGCAGATCAGAAGAGAAAGAGATAGGTATGTGGGAGAATTTTGCAAATAGAAAGCATAAAATAAGAGTGGAGCAAATGACAGAGCTGGATACTGCCTAGAATGAATATTCTGTTTTATTTTGGACACAGTGAGCTTAAGTAGTCGCATTGCTTACACTTTGAAAATTTTCTCATTTATACCCGATTCACCTGACTGAACAACTGAAAGGGATATGATCAGTATTACAGGCAGAGGGTTATTTTTGGGGGGGAAATGTTAGTAGCTCTTTGTGAAGATTAAATGAATATGAAGTGGGCACTGAGAGATCATTAACACTGTGAAATGGATTTCTGACATCTTTAAGAAAGCTACATGTATCTTTGTCTTTAGCTCTGCAGTGGGTCTTAAATGAATAAAACCTGTGCTGATCATTTTATTTTTGTGTTTGGAGAAGATATATCTTACCTACACAGGAAATGTTTAGAATTAGTTTTGCACTAGTTCATTTACACTCCCTTCCTCTGAGAGACTGTAGCTTGACCTTGCTGTACTCTCAGAAACAGCAAAAACTTGTTTTAAGCCAAGCATTTTAAATAATTAACTTTTAAAAGAATTTCAGTAAAACAACATAACATGATATTTTAAGGAATTTATGTTTTACTGTCCATGCAAAAAAAAAAAAAAAAAAAAAGTAAAAGTTATCCACATCTATTTTTAAGCATTTTTTTGAGTTGCTTTGCTGTCCATCTGCTTTTTCTTTCTTTTCTGTGTGATGCAGGTAGGCACACACACATGCACGTGTGCACATGACATATACCATGTTGGAAGTTAATAAAAATGTCAACCACTGCGCTCTGCTATAGGCTGTGACACATAACGCGGAGCACCCTCCCTACTCCCGATATTGCATTTTCCTGCAAGTGCTAGATTTGCTTCTGCTTTTGCTAGCTGATACATCAACACCCTGTACCCAGCAAGCGATTTGATAAAATCAGTTAATTAAGCTGCCCTTTTAGGCAGTGGGTGACAAGAGCTGCCTAGGACCGCAGTGCGGGGCAGCTGGCACTTTTTTGTGACCATAAGCCTAAGCAGCAGGCTCATTTTAGGAGATTAAGAGTGGCAAAGAAGGGTGTTCTCAGCTCCCTGATGGCTTTTGCAGCCAGGTGAGGTTTGGTGAGGTACCCGAGCAGTGGGACACGTTGGCGTGCACGTGCTCACCGAGCCACATGCCTCTTGCTGCTACAGCAGGTGGGAGAAGGGAGGCAAGGGCTGCCAGCGTGCGGACCGAGTTGAGATATAGTCATGCCTGATTTTCCTGCAGAAGAGTAAAAAGCCACTAAGGAGACTTCTCCATCTGCACTGCCATTCCATATCAAAAGCAAAGCCTGTGTTTTTGGTAGATATATAAAGCCACGATGCTAGAGATTTATTTCTGGCTCGTAAAAAATAGCTTTGTCTTCTTTTGGACAGAGTGTGTTAGGTAGCTTTCTTGTTTCTGTAATTCAGTAACAGCTTCACTCTTTACAGACATAATGCACATATCACTGACACTGCTCCAAAAAATAGATGGTCCGTGACCACCTTTGGGGAATTCTCTAAATGGAAGAATCAGAAATGCTTGTCTCATACTGGGGGTGGAAGCACTCTGTCTGCAAGCTGCAAGTGCAGGAGCTGGATCTGGGGGAAGTCCCCACACGCATATTTACCCAACAGACTATAGCTGTTTCGAGTTGTCAGTTTGGTAGTTCAATAATGTTCACTCTTAAAAGCCTTCTGTGTATATTTAGACACTGGAGTTCAGACTGAAAAGGACCTGCAGATACACACTCTTTGCTAGCAGGAGACCAATGCCTTATAGCTTTATTGCGTGTGTAGGAATCTAGTTTTGTTTCTACCAACAATTTCCCTCTCATGGCAGTGAGGACAAAGTTGGGATGTTGTTGCACAGAAATATTTTCTGCACTAGAAAGTGAGTGGAGCAGACAGAATCTGTGCTGCCACTTGTCTTCCATTTAACGCATAATAATTGGAGATTTTTTCCTCTTCTTTTCTTCTCCCAAAGGAAAGAGCTTTGTGCCATGTGGCATAGGATGTGGAGGCATAGGATGGATGAGGCTGACGTGGGCTACTCATATGAAAGTTATCATGGCTTATGAAAATTATTCTCTTAAGTCAAAGAGCAGCACATGAAATAGTTTCCCTGTGACAATTAGCTCAAGACCCCAGTGGCGGTCTCACCAGAGGCACAGCAAGGGTGGTAGGACCTGTAGAAATGCTGAGCTGCCTTCAGACTTGCTCATATAAAGGTGCTGCACAGCTTATATCTGCTCCTGTGTGCTGAACAGTCTTAATGGGTGCCTTGTCCCTTAGAGAGGAGGGAGGAGGAGTGGGATGGAGACTCTTTAACTGCCTGATAAGTCTGCGCTTCTGTGTAAGATCCAGATCTCCTGTGGTCCTGAAAGGTGGTTGTTGAGCTGGAGGAGGTATTTGAAGGGCAGATGAACCTGCTGAGATCCATAGGTTCTGCTGCCATACTTTCTCCATGATGTCTGGCTTGAATTTGCCCTTCAAGGGTCAAACTGCATCAGGAAAAAGGGCTGTGGCATTGGGATGGGATGTTAGTAGTATGGTATTTAGAAATAGCACTTAGTTAATGAAAGTATTTTTTGAACAATGTCAATGCTAGAAATTCAACTGTGGGATTTATGGCAAAATTTTACATTTATTTTTATATTCTACGAATGGCTAAGTGGCTATATACAGGGATTCCTCATTCACTGCTTTTCCCATACTAGTTTCTCTGTGGCCTTAATGGGACAGGCCCTTATCAGTTAGGAACCACGACAGGACCACCACATAAAATAAATCCATCTCATTTTACATGGGTGATCACATAGCCGTCTTATGAGAACTCACAATCACTACCAGGGTGAATCAGCTTTGAACCATAGGAGGAAAAGGAAGTTTCACTTAGCTCCTTTTACTGCAAATGTCTGAAATCAGTTTGTAAACATACGATATTGATGGATGCTGTAAACCTTAGCTCAGTCTATAATTATGCATGTCCTAAATATTGCTATAATTCCTGAATACAGTGGGTATATCAAAGTTCAACTGCAACTGTAGCTCTGTCTTTACTGGCATTGTTGATTTTTACCACAGTTGCAATGCAGATCTAAAAAATGTCGTATGCTTGAAAGTTAATGTTTTCCTTCAGACTGTTTTTTTTTTCTTTTGTCTTTTACTGGTAGTAGAAATTCCTTCTTCAGTTTAAGTTAAAACAATACAAAGGCAGTAAAACAAATAACCTGGGGACATTTAGAGAGAAATGAAAGCTGTGTCTCTTTCCTAGTACAGTCCTGCACTGTTTTAGAGCTTTAAATGTGTAGCTGCTTCAGTCGAAAATGCTATAGCAATCTGAATAGTACATCTAGGGTAGGGAGAACCTATGAATATGGATTAAAAAATGAAACCAATAAATACGCATTTAGATATTTATTACAAAATAAAGCATGTATTGACACAAGAATTTACACTGCAATTTTCTGTTTGAAATGTTTCAGAAGTAAATTGGTTTCCTGCTAAGGGCTAGCACAGAGTGCTGGACTTGTTTTTCTGTCATGACATTTAACTCATTAGTATGCAGGTGCGCTCCCCATGTTTCATGCAATATCTGTCTCCTTTCACTGTGTTTACGAATAACACGGCAAGTTTGCAGGCCAAATGGCTCTCTAAATATAAGCCCACAAAGCGCTGGATAACACAGCACGCAGCTTGGGGAGATCCCAGCACAGCTCACCAGAAGGTGGATATCAGCAATGGCGTTTAAAAGAAAAATGTCTCAAAACTGTTGAACTGACCATCGAGCTCATTAATTGTAGTTAATGCTGCAGCCTCTCATTACTCTTCCCTTTCTTTAAAATGAACTCTCTTGTTTTCAACAGCTGACCAATGGTTAATAGTGATGAGCGTGGCACGTGTGAGCTCCCTTATACTGGGTGCAATGAATCATTCTGCTTGGTGGGGAACCAAGCCTGCTTCAATGCTTGGTGGAGAGCTGCTGGTATGATGGGAACCGCAGTGATCCCGCTTGGGGCCTGGACACCAGATGAAATGCTGCAAAGAGAGAAGTCATCCTACAGCTCTGTGGAGCCACTGTCTCTTCCAGTGCTGCGAAGGTGGGAGGCTTTTGTGGGATGTGGGACATGAGGCTTCTGCAGCTGAAAGGATCTGGGCTCATGCCTGGCACTAGCAGATAATTCCTATGTAACTTGCTTAGTCTCTGCACCTATTTTTATCTATCTGAAATTAGCTGAGGTGAATTCTCATTAAAATTATCAGCTCATGAGACAGGGCCTGCCTTCTGCCACCGTGGAGGTTGCTGTAATGTAACATGACAAAGTCGTCAGTGTAGATGGAGCCCCAACATGCACCTGTAATACAAAGAACTAGCTAAAAAGACCCAAAGAGCTGCTGATGTTTAGTAGCCTGACAATACCACCAGTCTCCTTTATAAACAGATAGGTAATGGAAATGGCTGGATATTAACCCACCACAGGCTAGGCAGCCAGGCTTAGTGGAGGAATCATGCTTTGGCAGTGTCATAAGCTGTTGCATGTCCCCTGAGCAGTTCTTAATAACCCTCTGCTGATCTCTTCCTCATCGTTTTTTGTATGCCCATGTGAAAGACGTGCACGCAGATATGCAGGTGGCTGGCATGCCTCAGACTGATGCACAGTAACTTGGTAAGCCCCTGTTATCATGTGGCTCAGCCCAGAGAGAACCCAAACACTAGGTCATTTTCACTTGGACATCATGTCGACACTGAGGATTTATCCCAGGTATCAAAATCTGTTACGCAGCTATAAAGATTTTTGCTATATATGCAATAAACGTCAATATGTAGGATATGGAGCTGAATGGCTATGAGGAAAAAAGAAAAAGTTTAACATCTGTTTGGTGAGTCTTCATGCATGATTTGGTAGGTAAAGGTTATCAGAAAAGTCAATACAATGTGTTCTGAAAACATAACATCAGTCAAACCTCTTGGCAGGTATGCCACAAAGCAGCGAAAGACCGTTCTGAGCTGATTGGGAATGTTCTGCTGTTCTGTTCCTGCGGGCAAAAATGCCTCTTGGTACTCCAGGGCTGCTTTATGAACCTGCTGGCCTGGTAAGCTGAACGCTGTTGTTTTGCTCCCAGATGGAGTGAATTACATTTGGAAATGCATGCAGTGTCTGTTGTCCCCACAGTGTACCAGTTTGGCTCTCTATGAAAGCGGGTGAATGAACGTTGTTCTGAAAGAGGATTTTAATGCTCCTGAAAGATGCCAGCCTGAGAATACTGAAAACTCAAGCCCTTTGCTTGCCCGTGGAATACGCACAATGTGGGCATTAGCAGTACATGTGGCACCTGCACAAATATTTCTCAGCTCTCTTTAGCTTGGAGCCCAAACAACAGGTATCTTGGGATCTGTTTCCTTTCTCTTCAGCATGGCTATTAAAAAGGTATTAATTCTCTCTTGTCTCAAAATGCTATCGGATTGCTGTGCAGGGATTGCCCAGGGGAGCCTGAGCAAGGCCATTCCAGGTGCTCTGTTTTGTCCAAGGAGGCCACAGCAATCTCCGTGTCTCCATGTCTCCATTTCCCTTATGCTCTGGTCTCCTCTCACCAGCTGTATTCCCTGCTCACAGAAGGGGGATCTTACAGCCTGCCATCCTCTGTCACCGTGCCAGTACAGGTGCAATTTGGCTTCATGGTACTCTCACTTGTAAAAGTTTTGAGTTTTCAGATCACCTCTTAAGGCACATGCCCAACTAAAAATATTAGAAACATATAGGCTTTATTGGGTTTCAAAGCGTAATCATGCTGTGCCTTGTGCAAGAAAAACAGGCATCTACCTAAAACGATAAAAATGCTCATGTGTACAAGCAGTGATGGATCCCTCCCACGACTTCTAGATGAGAAGTTTCTCTCCTCCCTATAGGGCAGTCAGTTTTTCTTTCTGCTGTGGTGTTTCCTCTTCTTGCTTAAGTATAGCCAGGGAGATACTCTTATCTTGTACAAGAGTCCTATCTCATACAAACCTTTGTCAAGTCAATGTCTAATTAGGCCTGCCAAAGTGTCAAAGCGTGACTGCCAAAGTGTTAAAACATGATTTGTTCCTTACTGTCTTGAAGAGCAGTGCTGAAACAGTGTTTATTCTGAGATTTAGCCATCTCCTTGTCCAGGGATACTCCATTTAAAAATAAGAACTGCTCCTGTTGGTCTTATGCCAAGCAAAACCTTTTTTTTTTTTTTTTCTTACTGAGTTTGTCTGAGTTTAGAAGCCAAGATCAGGGAAGAAGGCAATAATGCTCATATTTAAGCTCAAGTTATAACTGATACTCAGGCAGGTTCTCCCAAACATCACAGCCATGCTACCAGCCGTTAAGCTGTCAGGGAAAATATTTGTGTTCCTCCCATTCAATCCCTTTACAAGCCAAAGTGCCAGATGTAAAAGTTTTTAATTAGATATATTTAGAAATCTTTATAAACTGGTGGGATTAGGGAATGAAAACCGAGCACAGCGAAGGCCATAAGGTCTGCTCAGGAAGGAAAAAATCTTTATAAATAAACATGTGCTGGAAAAAAGAAGAAAATAACAACTATCTCAAGCTACAAATCAATGTATTCCTAGAAGATCCCGGCCCTGAATCAGTGAAATCTTTAAGCATGCCCCTAACTTAAAGTATAACTCCCTTGACTTCAGTGGTATATAGATTAGTAGCTAGCTCGTTTGGGACTTTCTTTTATGGAATGAAATATATTTGTTTTTTAAATTTATTTTTAGAGTCTAGGTTTGTATCCTCTATGCGCTATGAAAATACTATACCTGGAAAAGTAAAGAGTATAAGTAAAGAAATCAGAGGCGAGAAAGACGAAGTAATAGTCCTCCCATTTATCAGCAGAGGAAACTGAGGCTTAAGGACCCAGTGACTTATACAGGGCGCCACCAATATATTCCCATCTCTCAAGTCATACTTTTTATACTGTACTCCTCAGGCATCTCTCCTGTAAAAATTCCTACCTTTGTATCTCCCTGTCATATTATCTGCTAACACTTGAGCCAGTGGAATAGAAAACAAAGTTAGAGTTAGCTAATCCTTTATCTACTGGGAACCGAGGAATATATTGTCTGCCTGCCCCAGTGTTTATTTAGGAAGTTGAATATAACACGATAATGAAGTAAAAATGAATATTTTCAAATAACAATCTTTGTATGGTTTTTAAAGAAAAAGTGAAATAATCATTTCTTAAATCTTATTCGTTCAAGTAATTGTAACCGATACATTCTTTCTGACTAAGTGCATTAGCCAGGCTATTGCACCTCATTTCATAGCACAAGAGTGTGAACAATAAGAAGCAGACTCACCAAATCTCAAGTAATTAAATGAGCAGTGGTAATAAAAAGAAAAAAAAAAAACACTGGGTAAGTTTTCTGAAAAGGAAAAAGATATAATTACTTTAGCCAAAGGGCAGCAATAACACAGACACTGACAAAATATAAGGATTTTATGCACTTATTGACTCATCTGTTCACAAAAAAGTCATTATCTTAGCAAATACCACACCACACAATAGTAATCAAGCTACTGTACTGTACTTCTGAGATATAAAGCACCTTTTACTGAAAATCAAAGGCACTTTTCTGAATAGTTAAGAAAAGAACTTTATGATAGTGTGATGATATGACCACATATTTTTTCTTTTGCTTTTACAACATTAACAGTTGCTTCTTTATTGCTTCTCTTTTGTTGCAAAATGTCCTTTGATGTTTCCAATGGATTTTGGCAAACCAGCTGCAGAGTCAGTAGAAAAGCCTCTAGCATGGCCAGCTGAGGCACATCAGACCAATTGAGCTCTGAATAGTAAGTTCAAAATGTAGGATGAAGGAGAAGATATAAGTAACCTTAGCTGTGAACCTCAAATCACCCTTTCTCTATCTATTTAACCCACCCTTTCTTCATCTATCTTTATAGCTAGTGAGAGGACCTTGTTGGACTAATGATAGGCATCCTCAATTTTAAGACTAAAAGACTATCAGGCTGTGGAAGAAGAGGCTGATGAATGTTGTGAGGGTACTGAAATTTGTACTACTTGTGGCTGGTGACAGCAGCATTGACTAGTAGGGCAGACAGAGACAGGATGGCTTCAGGGTAAGCAGCACTAACTACATTTTAAGAATTTATAGTTGGACACTAACAATTCAAACTTCCCTTGGAAGTTATAGGCAGTCGGTTCTGTTTCCTAAGTATAGATGCACCTTCATGGCAAGATATACTCATTTGTTTTTTAAATTTCTGGGATATTTTTAGGAAAAGATGAATATCAGAATATTCATTATTCAATGAATATTCAGAATATTCAATATTCTCAGGGTTACTCGGGGTGCATTTTTGATCTCTGCACCTCTCAATTTCCTTGCCACAGGAAACTGAGAAACAGCCATCCTGATCATTGTGAGGCTGGGGCATCTAAAATTGCTATTCAAATTCAGACCATTACTTTCACTGGGAGGATAGATATTCCTTCACTCCTTTCATATTGGTGCCTTTGCCCTAATGACGATCATCATCTCCATCTTAATTAGATCAAGAAAAAAAACTCTGATATTTGAGGAAGGAAAAAAAAAAACCCTCTAGAGGCAAAAGCCTGATGTATAAATCCGGTATACTACCACATTGTGAATTGCAGGTATCTGAGACCAGCTGCTCTAGCATTAGTGTGTTCCTGATGCATTTAAAATCTTTTTGTGTTATTTAAAAAAAAAAAAAAAAAAAAAAAGGCTTACATACACTAGTTTACCCAAGACTGTGGGGTATAAGAAAATAGTGTTATCTTGTCTCTGTGTTGGCTGTTATAAAATCAGCTGCAAATATTTAAGGAGCTTTATTTGCACATTTCTTTCCCAGGTGATACGACTGAAGAAAAATACAATCTCTAAGCTTTTTGGGACAGCCACTGTGATTAAAGTTCCTGCCTTTAACTGTACCGTACATTATATGGGTCCAATTTTATTTTGCATAGAATGATACTAATTAGCACCTAATAACATGTTATCTTTTTCATTGAAAATGGCACTACGCACACAAGACTCTTTAAGGTGAAGAGCAGGCAGGGAACAGGTTCTTTTTCTATATCGAATTTACCATCTGCTGTATCTGTGGATAACAGGTTCTGAGGTGAACTGCTGAGTATGTCACAGTGAGCTCGGTAGAGTTAAGTGTGGAAAGTCAATATGAGCACATACTGTAATGGATTTGACCTCCAAGAGCACTACAAAGAGAAATTGCAGATAACCATCTGAACTGACTTGAGAAGCCCCCGACTCCCTGGATACAGAAAGAAAAGAGGACTAAATAGATTGGAATGAACAATCATAAATACAGGAATGGTTTTATATATATATATATACACACACATATATATATATATTAGAAGTGCTGACAGTAGAAGACATAAACATAGAAAAAGGGTACATTTCCCTACTTGATTCCAACCATAAATTAAGAAATTAAAATTCCTTAGAAGACAATCCCATAAAAGTAAGAAATACAGTGAATAGAAGTGAGACATGGAAGTGATTTTGGAACAATAAATACATGCAGCTGGGAAGATCCTAAGCCCCTTACCACAGTAAGCAATTAATGATAAAAAAATATAGGTTTTGAAGCAAGTAGAGGAAATTATTCACATGGAAAATGAGAGATGCATTCTCCTAATTCAGCATGTTGTAAGTTCTTAATCGGTGTGGATCAGAAATTCAGATAGGAGCACACCAGAAGGAGACACAGATAGCAGCTAGTCTGCTTTTCACAAAGAAGAATTTCCAGTCCACTGGAGATAGCTGAAGGTTTATATTTAATTGTGGTCAGAAATATAAAAACATCCCAATAAACTGCAAATTCTGCAGGAGTTTCTTCTCCTGGAAACACTGTATTTCCCATTGCAGACTTCCTTCCTTGGTCTGAGTTATTCAGAAAAAATATTTTTTTTTGTCCTGGTGTAATCCAGCAGGATTTCTGGATTCTGGAGCATGACTCTGGATTATTATTATTATTTTTCTGGTGGAGCCATGTACGTTTTTGAGTGTCCTGAATTAAGAGGCTCCCTTTAAAATAGCTGTTCTTGCATGCTAGTTCCCAGCAGGCAAAGTGTGAGCAGGGATTATCTCAAGCACAAGATGGGTGTACAGAGATGGAAGCAGAGAATGGAAGTCCAAATGCCCAATTTATTGGACAATGTAAAAGGGGTTAGCACCCCGAATTGATGTAAATTCATCAGTTTGAGATCCCTGAAGTTGCCTTGATAGTGAGAAAATCCCTGTGCTGGAGAGCTAATGATCTAAAATAAGAAAAGACAGAAAATAGAAAAGAAAATGGATGCTAAGAGTCAAAAGGACTTTAGTGCTGGTAGGCACAGAAAGCACTGAGGTAGAATACAGCCCAACTAACCTTATGTCCACTATTCGTTTTAAAGGAAGGCCTTTCTCTCTCTCTCTCTCTTTTTTTTTTTCTTTCTTCAGATTACTTTTATTAGGGAAAAAAAAGGAGGTAGGCTTAGAAGAAGCTCTGAGGAACCTCTGGGACTGTGAACTGCTGTGATCAAGTGCTACTTGTTTGCTGCCTATTGAGTTTAAAAAAGAGAGAAGGCGAAAGAAGATAGAATGAGTGCATTTCCACATCTCTACAAAACCTCGAGCCAGAGTCAAAATTCACCTTTAAAGAGAAGCAGCAGTGTATTTAGTTTTGATTCATATATAGTTTTCAGACAGCAGTCTTATTTGTCCTATGAGAACTGTGCTCTCTGGTAATGGGAACGTTGAATTTTCATGTGAAACATTTTAGAGAGCATATTTTTTTCTATCTACAAAAATGTGACAGGAATTAGTTCTTGTATGATGATGTGCAAGTTATTATAGCTGCTATGCTGAACACATATTTATGATCACTGGCTGCTGTGCATTTTGTTTATGTTGTTACAAACGTAGTTGTGACACATTATAAAAAATACATTCTTTTGTGATAGTCTCCCACTGAGGTGGAATAAATCATACCTCTTAACTCTGCTCGGACTTTTCAGATATTATCCTTTTGTTTTTGCTTACCCTGGAGAAAAGAGCACCTGTGTGATTCAAGGTCCCATACCAGGTGATACTGGAGGTATCAGGAAAGGGCAAAAATAGTGCTCTAGTATAGCTGTCAGAGAAGCAAACCACAAACTAGAGCTTGCAGCAGTTAATGTCCTTAGGTCAGCATAACCTGCTTTCACTAAAAACCAGTTTGTGAACAGTCTAGAAAACTCTTAGATGTGTGAGGAATAATATAACAAATAATTTCAAAATGGAGGAAACAAAGCAAATATAAACAGAGATTCCAAAATACACAAGAGCTAATTAGATCCAGCACTAGACCAGTCCCCCTCTAAAGTCTTTTATTTTCACTGCTCTTTTATATTGACATGGACAGAAGACATGACTACTATATATGTGTGTCTTTATCACAGACTTCTCTTGTGATTTTTTTTTTAATGAAGACATTGTCAAACCAGTGCATCACAATTTTGAAAGCTGAGAATTTCATACTTTTGAATTAGATTTCTTTGCTTCTTTTCAGTTTCAGTAATATTTCATTACTGACTCATCAGTGGCCTTTGAGGAGTGTTTTTGGTGAACTGGGTATCACAAATGCTCTTTATAGGCTTCCATATAGGCTTCATTCTATTTGCTTATCCGTGTTCCCATTGACCCCAGTGGTGCAATAACAAATTCTATGATTCTTATAGAAGCTGAGTTATGAGTTTCACACCTAGATTAACCCATACAGTGTTGTAGGTATTTAAAGAATGAGTTTATACAGTGGCTATAAAGAAAATGCAACATTTTATATTAAATTTCTAATTTATTCATACATGCTAAATGATTTGGAAATTTAATCTATTCTTTTCTTTAGATATTGTTATGTCATTCCACAGATGTTCACTTCATAATTCTTAAAAAAACAAATGTGTTGTATTTTATGTTTATAAATATATCAGGACTTGAAATCCATTGCCAAATTATTATAATTTTTGTACTGAAATATGATAAAATATGAAAATATAAAATTGTTATCTTATTCATATTTGTGTGTGAGAAGGATAGTGGGGAAGAAAAAAGTGTCAGATATTTTTTTCAACAGGTTTGGGTTCAAAGGCTGTAAACATACTGTACACATATGCTTAACTTCATGTCCATTGACAGTCTTGCTGTAAACAAAGACAAGGTGAGGAAATGTGTTTCCAAGACTGGGGTCTTAATTTTAACCTGCTTTTATGCAGGAAGAGAATGTTATATGAAAGCAGGTTCAAAGTTAATGCACTTTGGATATGTAATCGACTTCCCCAATATCAGATGTTGCTGGGACAGAATCTGAAACTACTAATATAGAACACTGAGAAAGAACTGATGGAAATTTTAGTGGATATCATAATAAAGTTGACATTTGCTACCTGTTATCAAAGGTGTATTTAAAATTGGTATTTAAACTTTATTCAGAAAAAAGTATAGCACCCGTATATTATGTACCGCTGGGCTGTAATTTTTGGTTGATGCTGAGCTTTTAATGGCATATTGTATACACCCACTGACTCCTCAGGAAAAAAATGGTTATGGTGCATTTTGTTTAATTATGCTTTGTTGTTTTGACTCTCCTGTAGCGTTTGTCTTCCTGAGGGATATGGTTGAAACTATAGGTCAATGACCCTTTATATATTATAGTCCGACACGCTGTTCCATGGGGGATTAGCCACGTAAGCTGAAATTTCCCTTATTGTGTCTTCTGTGCAGCTACTCTGAATCATTTCTTTATAAGGCTACAGTATTAAAAGACTAAGGTCAGCAAAATTTTGCTTAGTCGAGTCCTAGTAAATTAATCCTTGCAGTATAATAAAAGGTTACTTTTCATACCATGCAGAATGTAAGAATTCAGTAAAGAGAAACCAAGGGGAAGAAAGAAGCATAAAAAAAAGCGTGAGAGCAGAAGAACTGTTGAACATTCTCAAATTTCTTTTGATACTTCATAGTGACAGAAAATCCTGTGCTAAATATTTTTGTGTTGATCTGCTGTGAAAATTCCCTGTTCGATAGCTTCCAGAGTTTCTCATTTCCTACCTACGGTGAGGAAGTTTAGTGACTGACCATCGGGATTCCTTATGGAGTGTGGATGGCTACTTTGTGTCTCAAAGACATTTGAAGGATATTTTAAACTCTTCTTTTTTTCTTTTTCCAAGGTTTATCTTTGCTTCTAATCCAGCTGCTCCAGTGTTATTCTGTTCATATACATTGGATGTGTGATACTTGGTTCCTGTATTTATATTCTGAATAATGAATCAGTGTTTCTCTACAGTTAGGACATAATGATGTGGCAGTTTTAGTGGCAATAGTCAC